>NW_015388445.1:215067-217261 GCF_001527695.2 Protobothrops mucrosquamatus
CCCCCCGTCTGCTGGGTGGTTGCAGCAGGTTTTGGTCACTTCACATGACCCTGGGACACTGTGACCGTCATAAATATGAATCAGTTGCCAAGCATCTGAATGTAAATCACAAGACCCTGGAGATGCTGCAACATTCCAGCTGATCGGCGCTTCTTCTGGGCTCAGCAGAAGCACCAGGATCAGTGCTGCTTTCCAGCTGGAGCCTGGCGCTGATCCTGGCGCTTCCGCTGAGCCCTGACAGCCCTGCAGCTCCAGCCGTCTCTCGCTCAGGCTTGTGCGGTGCTGCCACCGGTTCAGCTCATTCCCCTCCCCCGCTACCACTTTTCTAGGATGGTTGCGTACCACCTGCCAGGTGCCAATGCCCCACAGGTGGTACCCGTACCACTGGTTGAAAAGCCCTGTTCTAATCTAACCCTCCTAACCTATACCATTTCAGATAAGTGACTGTCTAATCTCTTCTTAAAAATCTCCAAGTCCTTGGTAAGGACTTGATAGGTAGACAAAAATGCCAACTCCAGTCTGAACATCTGGCTGACTGTGTGATGATCAATAATAATAATAAGGTTTGATAAGGTTTCACAAGAAGGAGGAGAAGCAGAAAGAAGAAGCAGAAAGAAGCAGAAAGAGGAGGAGGAGGAGGAGAATAGAGAATAGAGCTGGAAGAGACTTTGGAGGTCATCTAATCTAACCCTCCTGCTCAAGCAGGAGAACCTATACCATTTCAGATAAGTGACTGTCTAATCTCTTCTTAAAAATCTCCAGTGATGGAGCGGCCACGATTTCTGGTGGCAAGCTGTTGCACTGATTAATTGTCCTCACTGTTAGGAAGTTTCTCCTTAGCTCTGACTGCTTGTCACAAGGTCACAAATGGGGATCACATGACCCTGGGACACTGCAACTGTCATAAATATGAGTCAGTTGGGCCGAGTGTCTGAATTTTCACCACATGACCGTGGGGATGCTGCAACAGACCTAAGTGTGAAAAAGTCAACTTTTTCAGTGGCTTTTTATCTTTTAAACCATCACTAAACGAATTGCTGTAAGTTGAGGGTTATCTTGTACAGCAAATCAAGAAATGAACTGCAGAGATTGCTGAAAACTTCCATGAATGTTGCTGTAGTAGTCCTTGATTTAGGACTGCTTGTTTAAAAAGCTTTTAGAAACTTGCAACACCCCAAAAAAAATACAAAATAAATACAGATTCAGAGTTCTGATGGCTACCCTGTGGTCATGAGGTCATAATTGCATTTTTGGGCTCTTGGCAAGCAGCCCACATTTATAGGAAATTGCAGCATCCCTCTGCCACTTGAGCATGATTTGTGATTTTTTCCTTTTGTGTCAGAAACCAATGTTTTACTTCTGGTTTCTACCAAAAACTGCCCATTGCAGAGAATGGATTCCCTTAACCATTACATCAAAATAAGTCATAAAATTGGGTCGCTCATGTAATCACCTGCTTAATAACCAGTATGACTTCACTTAAATAGGAGCCAGCCATGTGCTGCAGCTGTCAAAAAAGCCAACACAGTGCTAGGCTGCATTAACAGAGGGATAGAATCAAGATCACGTGAAGTATTAATACCACTTTACAAGGCCTTGGTAAGGCCACACTTGGAATACGGCATCCAGTTTTCATCGCCACGATGTAAAAAAGATGTTGAGACTCTAGAAAGAGTGCAGAGAAGAGCAACAAAGATGATTAGGGGACTGGAGGCTAAAACATATAAGGAACGGTTGCTGGAATTGAGTATGTCTAGTCTAATGAAGAGAAGGATGAGGGGGGACATGATAGCAGTCTTCCAGTATCTCAGGGGCTGCCACAAAGAAGAAGGGGTCAAGCTATTTTCCAAAGCACCTGAAGGCAGGACAAGAAGCAACGGATGGAAACTAACCAAGGAGAGAAGCAACCTGGAACCAAGGAGAAATTTCCTGATAGTTAGAACAATTAATCAGTGCAACAGCCTGCCTCCAGAAGCTGTGAATGCTCCAACATTGGAAGTTTTTAAGAAGAGACTGGACAGCCATTTGAAATGGTATAGGGTTTCCTGCTTGAGCAGGGGCTTGGACTTGATGACCTCCAAGGTCCCTTCCAACTTTATTATTTTTATTAGCTGTGAATGACTTATGACCATAATTCCAGGCTCAATTAAAAACTGTCTTGAATGCATTTGGGTCAATATAAAAGGGGGAAAAA
>NW_015388445.1:219601-227677 GCF_001527695.2 Protobothrops mucrosquamatus
TATTATTATTATGGTTGTAACTCAAGGACTTCCTGTAACAGAATCTTGCAAAGCTTACTCCCTTGTTGATTTGGAAAAGGACATGGCCTGTGTCTATTGAGGCATCTCCTTTTACTCTCTATATCCGTTAAGTCTTTATGAAATGTGAAATAAACCTCTGTTTTTGAAAACGGACTATGGTTAATATGAGTTTCCCACATCAATACAGCAGTAAAATGTCCAACATCAATGATACTCCAAATGGCATCAAAGATAGGTGGCTGTCCAGTCTCTTCTTAAAAACCTCCAGCAATGAATCACCCACAACATCTGAAGGCAAAGCTGTTCCACTGGTTAATTGTCCTCACTGTTAGGAAGTTTCTCCTTAATTCCAAGTTGCTTCTCTCTTTGGTTAGTTTCCAACCATTGTTTCTCATCCTGCACTCTGGTGCTTTGGAAATAGTTTGATGCCCTCTTCTTTGCAAAAGATTTGAAACCTTTCTCCCCAGATTTCTCTCCACCTGGGCTAAGTTGAGAGGGATTTAGGTGTTATGGTGGACCACCACTTCACTATAAGCCAGCAGTGTGCTAAAAAAGCCAACACAATCCTAGGCTGCCTCAACGGTGGGGTAGCATTAATAACAGAGGTGATAGTAACACTCCATACTGCACTAGTGAGACTACCCTTGGAATATTGGGTCTAATTCTGGTCACCATGATACAGAAAAGATGCTGAGGCCCTAGAAAGAGTGCAGAGAAGGGCAACAGAGTTGATAAGGGTTCTGGAGGCTGAATTGTATGATGAACGGCTAAGGCAGGGGTGTCAAACTCGCAACATCACGTGACGTGTCGTGAGGTATTATGACTTTTCCCCCATTGCCGGCAATGGGGTGGGCACGGTTTTGGCGTGATGCATCCGGCCCGTGGGCTGGCAATTTGACACCCCTGGGTTAAGGGAACTAGGTATACTTAGCCTAATGAAGAGAAGGCTTAAAGGAGACCTAATAGCATCTTCCAAAAATGAAATTCAATGGTGAAAAAAGTAAGGTTCTACATTTAGGCAAGAAAAACCAAATGTACAGGTACAGTATAGGGGGTACCTTGCTCAATAGTAGTAACTGTGAGAGGGACCTCGGAGTCCTAGTGGACAATCACCTAAATATGAGCCAGCAGTGTGCTGCAGCTGCCAAAAAAGCCAACACAGTGCTGGGCTGCATTAACAGGGATAGAATCAAGATCACGTGAAGTATTAATACCACTTTACAATGCCTTGGCAAGGCCACACTTGGAATACTGCATCCAGTTTTGGTCACCACGATGTAAAAAGATGCTGAGACTCTAGAAAGAGTACAGAGAAGAGCAACAAAGATGATTAGGGGACTGGAGGCTAAAACATATAAGGAACGGTTGCTGGAATTGGGTATGTCTAGTTTAACGAAGAGAAGGAGGAGGGGGGACAGGATAGCAGTGTTCCAATATCTCAGGAGAAGAAGCAATGGATTGAAACTGATCAAGGAGAGAAGCAACTTAGAACTAAGGAGAAACTTCCTGACAATTAGAACAATTAACCAGTGGAACAACCTGCCTCCAGAAGCGGTGAATGCTCCAAAACTGGAAATTTTTAAGAAGAGACTGGACAGCCATTTGTCTGAAATGGTGTAGGGTTCCTGCCTGAGCAGGGGGTTGGACTAGATGACCTCCAAGGTGCCTTCCAACTTTATTATTATTATTATTATTATTATTATTATTATTATTATTATTATTATTATTATTATTATTATTATTATTATTATTATTATTATTATTATTATTATTATTATTATTATTATTATTATTATTATTACTATCCAAAGCACCAGAAGCTCCTCAGAGGGAAATCCAGCCTGGAAATAATGAGGAATTTCCTGACAGTGAGAATGATTAATTGTAGAAGAAACAGCTTCCTCCTGTTTCTTCTACAAAAAAGAGAGAATCAGAGAGGGGAAAAAAAAGAGAGTTGTTTTCTTCACTAAAATATTTATGGAAATATTTTCAAGAGGTAAGAGACACGGTGGCTTTATTTAAAGCCTTTTGGCCAAGTATCTATGGCATGTTGATTAACAAGCCAGTTAAGTAGAGGTTGGATGGCATGACAGAGCGGGCTCAAAAATCAACTTCAAAGGGTGCTTGACAATGATCCTCATCAATCTGGAGAGAGCAGCCAGCAAACAAAAAGTGCAATGGAGATCAATCACTACGATCTGACTGCAATTAATCTTGGAGAACCAGATGTGGGTTGAGTTTTGGGTGCTAACTTTGAGGGTGCACAATAACTGAGGAACCATGGGAATAAATAGATTCATATCAGTGGAGAATACCAGACTTACGACTGGTCACTTAGAAACCATTCAAAGTTATTCCAAAGGTGTTTTTTTTAAGAGGCAACTGGACTTTCTTGTGTTTCTTTGAAGACGTTTCGCTTCTCATCCAAGAAGCTTCTTCAGCTCTGACTGGATGTTGGGGAATGGAAGGATTTATACTCCTTGCAGACGGCTGGTCATTTGCCTTCTTTCTAGAGAGTCGTGGAGGCCACCTGGAGGTTTACCTGTGTCGTTAGGGTCACCTGAGTAGGTGTGCAAATGGGTGTGGAGCCTTCTTGGAACTGCTGAAAGGACTGTGCTGTAGACTGGAGATACATAGATGCACTACTCAGGTGCATACATTTGCACTACTCAGGTGACCCTGAGGACACAGACAGACCTCCAGGTGGCCTCAATGACTCTCTAAAAGAATGCAAATGACCAGCTGTCTGAAAGGAGTATAAATCCTTCCATTCCCCACCCATCCAGTCAGAACTGAAGAAGCTTCTTGGATGAGAAATGAAATGTCTTCAAAGAAAAACAAGAAAGTCCAGTTGTCTTGTGAAAAAGCACCTTTGGGACAACCATGACCTGGATAACTGAGAATCACCACAGATGTTCCAAATTATGATGGACCTCTCAGGGGGCGGTACTTACGACCCAGTTTCAAAGTTCTGATGGATGCCCCCTCCAATGGGCACATGACTGCATTTTGGGTGCTTGGCAACCAGCCCACGCTTACAGCTGTTTGTAGTGTCCTGTGGTCATGTGACCATATTTTACAATGGGTTTGCCAAAAACTGACCCATAACAAATCATTATATAACAAAGAAGAGGGAGTCAAGCTATTCCCCAAAGCCCCTGAAGGCAGGACAAGAAGCAATGGATGGAAACTAATCAAGGGGAGAAGCAACCTGGAACCAAGGAGAAATTTCCTGACAGTTAAGAACAATTAACCAGTGGAACAACCTGCCTCCAGAAGCAGTGAATGCTCCAACACTGGAGGTTTTTAAGAAGAGACTGGACAGCCATTTGTCCAAAATGGTATAGGGTTTCCTGCCTGAGCAGGGGGTTGGACTAGATGACCTCCAAGGTCCCTTCCAACATCATCATCATCATCATCATCATCATCATCATCATCATCATCATCATCATCATCATCATCATCATCATCATTATTATTATTATTATTATTATTATTATTATTATTATTATTATTATTGATCATCGCACAGTCAGCCAGATGTTCAGACTGGATTTGGCATTTTGTCTACCTATCGAGTCCTTACCAAGGACCTGGGATAGGCAGATGTGGATGTTTGATGGTATATTACAGATATCGTCACAGGATGGAAGCAGTTCCTAGTAAGGCCGCCTTTTGCAATTGACTAATGGCGAATTTGTCAATGCCAATGGTGTTCAAGTGGTGCTCCAGTTGTTTTGGGATTGCACCCAAGGCGCCTATTACTATTGGTACTACCCTTGCTTGCTTTTGCAACAGTCTTTCTATTTCTATTTGTAGGTCTTTGTATTTTGTTATCTTCTCCAGTTCTTTCTCGTCTATTCTGCTGTCTCCAGGCACTACCACGTCCACTATCTAGACTTTTTCGCCTTTCTTATCGACAACAATACTGAATAACTCAGGACATGGCTATCAAACATCAAAAACATCTGCCAGACTATCCCACCTCCTTTACATGGATGATCTGAAGCTGTATGGAAAAACATCATCTGAAATAGAATCGCTGCTCAACACTGTCCGTATATATAGCCAAGATATTGCAATGGAGTTTGGCTTGGACAAATGTCCCACTATTATTATTATTATTGTTATTGTTATTGTTATTGTTATTGTTATTGTTATTGTTATTGTTATTGTTATTTTCGCTTAATGACTGCTGCCCAAAGGGTTGGTCACATGGATGACCCGTTTTACAACTGTCATGTCTTACAACCAGGATGGGTAGACTCTCTTACAGTCATAAATTGAGGAGTAAATTTATTGATCCAAGCGTGGTTTCGGAGAAAACAGTAAAGATGCTTTCCTGGTCGATCAAATTGAGATTTCGGTCTGAGCTGCTTTTGACATCCACCTCAAATCAGATCTCCCAATCTAATCAAGTTTATTTTTCGGACATTTAAATTGAAAAGGTCCTGATGCGAAGCTGATCGCTCAGCTCATATTCTATGGATGTAGTGAGAAATTGAGGTCCACCCAATGATATTAACCCATGTATCCCCAGAGTTATCTTTGAGATAAGAGGGGGCAGCCTCTAAACAAAATTAAATAAATATAGTCCAGCTGTTCAAACCTAAAAATATGTTGACTTACACATTAGAGATAGATTTTTATTCTTTAAGAAAAAAAAACAAGCACCAATTAAGAGGTTAAAACTTAAATGTTCCTATTTTGACAGCAAAAATCCCCCCTCCCCCTTACTTCAATATCTGGGCTTCTATTATTTTTTTTAGGCAGACTGATCAATAGATGGAGAGGGGGGAAAAAAACTCTTCCAAATTTCATATTGCAATCACGCAGCCATCGTTCTGAAAGGACAGCCCAGGCCAATGCTTTTAGCACAAGCCAAACCACTTTTCAATCAACTCACTCAATAAAACAGGCCAGGAAATGCATCCTCTTAGAGGAAGTAGGTAGTTAGAGAAAGTAGGTTTGAAAGCCATTTTGCTTTCTTCCCCACATTAAAAAAAAAAAAAAAATCTCTCTTTTCATTCCGGTAGCCCCCCCCCCCCAAAAAAAAAAAAAAAAAAAAAAACCCAACCAACCCAGATATCCTATTCCATTAAAAAGGTCATTGTCCTTGGGCTGAAAATATGATGGTGATGGGATTTATTTATTTGATTTTTATCCCACTTTTATTATGGGTTAGGGTTAAGGTTAGGGTTAGCTTTAAGGTTAGGGTTAGGGTTAGGGTTAGGGTTAGGGTTAGGGTTAGGGTTAGGGTTAGGGTTAGGGTTAGGGTTAGGGTTAGGGTTAGGGTTAGGGTTAGGGTTAGATTTAAGTTTAAGTTTAGGTTTACGTTTAGGTTTAAGGTTAGTGTTAGTGTTAGTGTTAGTGTTAGTGTTAGTGTTAGTGTTAGTGTTAGTGCTAGGGTTAGGGTTAGGGTTAGGGTCAGGGTCAGGATTAGATTTAAGTTTAGGGTTAGTGTTAGGTTTAGGTTTAAGGTTAGTGTTAGTGTTAGTGTTAGTGTTAGTGTTAGGGTTAGGGTTAGGGTTAGGGTTAGGGTTAGGGTTAGGGCAGATGATGGTGAACCTTTTAGAGACTGAGTGCCCAAACTGCAACCCAAAACCCACTTATGCATCGTCGAGTGCCGGGTGGGTATGGCCCATTGGCTGGGCATGGCTGCGGTGGTAACGGCAGACTGGGTGGGAAAGTTCAATCAATCAATTCCAACTTTGCAAGATCTTTTTTTTTCCCTCAAGAAGTTGAAATTGACTGATTGAAACCCCCCCCTTTTTTTTGCACATGGCGGCAAAGGCCTAAAGTGAAAAGTTTTATAAAACCCAGCTGAAGGCCTAAGACTGGGGCGACGGCGCGCGTGCCCACAGAGAGGGCTCTGAGTGCTGCCTCTGGCACCCGTGCCATAGGTTCGCCACCACTGAGTTAAGGTTAGGGTTAGGGTTAGGGTTAGGGTTAGGGTTAGGGTTAGGGTTAGGGTTAGGGTTAGGGTTAGGGTTAGGGTTAGGGTTAGGGTTAGGGTTAGGGTTACAAACAGGTGAAGTATGCACGAAAATGACACTCTGTGGGTCATAGGACCTGGTGTGATCTAACACTGTGGTCCATGATACATCCTGAGTTCCAGAAACTTGTTGAAGGAAGTTTCAGGAGGAATGTGGATTTAGATAAAGGCTGCTTTGTCAACTCAGCTACCACTGCCCAACAGACTCTATTTAATTGCTCTTTCTTGATGATAATGAGCTTTATGTCCATCCAAATCAGATCAAAGCTGGGTCTGATTGCACTTTAAAGATTCCTCTTGTAATGATTATGCCTAGTTTTTCCGTCTCTGAAGACACCCGCCATAAAATCTCTTCCCTTCCCTTAATGAACAAATGAATCAATGAATAAATAAATATTTTAAAAAACTTCATGTTAACATGAGAAAGGACTTACTAAGGCGTGGACTCCTTCTCCTTCTCCTTTTCCTCTTTCCCTTCCTCCCCCTCCTTCTCCTTCTCCTCCTCCTCCTCCTCCTTCTCCTTTCTCCTTCCTCCTTCATCATCTCCTTCTCTATCTCCTCCTCCTCTTCTTCCTCTTCCTCTTCCTCCTCCATCATCTCTTCCTCCATCATCTCCTCCTCCATCTCTTTCTCCTCCTCCATCTCCTCCTCCTCCTCCTCCTCCTCCTCCTCGTGGCCAATTCCCCAGAGCTTCTAACAACAAGGTCAGGGCCAACCCAATAGGAACTAGATTATGTGTGTAGCACCTCTGTTCCAGCACTAAGCCATGATTCACCCATCTTTAATTTGTTGACACTGGGAAGCTGCCTTAAACTAGAAACCAACTTAGCAAGGTTTATTTGCCTCCTCAATGCATTATCCTGTTAGTTAGACCCACACATTCTCCCTGCTAAAATCTGCGTGGTGGCACTGTTGTTTCTCGAGATGTTATTGATGGAACTGAGATGAAATCCTTCAATTAACCAGGAACCTTTTATCTGAAAGCTTGGCGAGGACTCAAGTTCTAAACTAGTTGTTTACTGTGGCATTCCCCATGGTGATGACAATCTTTGATTCAGCTTTCCCTCCCATTAATTCCTTGCTTTGACTCCTACCTCTATTGTTTCATCTGCAATTTTCCTCCTTTCTTTTAAGATCTAGGTCATCCGTTTTTCTGTCACCTGCCAAGGTCCAGTTTTACCTGTTAATGAGGAAAAGAATCAGCAGGAAAGCCACTCAATGAATGGAGTGTAATAATAAAAAAATAATAATCAGCACAATATAAAATGGGACACTTGACAAGAAGAAAAGAGCACTAACTCACTACAGCACTTAATGATATTTAAGCCATGGTCAAATAATTATCCCCAAAACATAGAAAAGGGCAGAACTATTTGGAAGGATTTGCATTTGACGTATAAGTTGGATTTTCTTTTTTCTTTTTTTCTTTCTTTCTTTCTTTCTTTCTTTCTTTCTTTCTTTCCCTCCCTCCCTCCCTCCCTCCCTCCCTTCTTCCTTTCTCTCTCTCTCTCTCTCTCTCTCTCTCTCTGTGTGTGTGTGTGTGTCTTTCTTATCCTTCCTTCCTTCCTTCCTTCCTCTCTCTCTCTCTCTCTCTCTCTCTCTCTCTCTCTCTCTCTCTCTCTCTCTCTCTCTGTCTCTCTCTGTCTCTCTCTGTCTCTTTCTTTTTCTTACTTCCTTACTTTCTCTCTCTCTCTCTCTCTCTCTCTTTCTCTATCTTATCTTCCTTTCTCTTTCTTTCTTTCTTTCTCTCTCTTTCTTTCTCTTCCTTCCTTCCTTCCTTCCTTCCTTCCTTCCTTCCTTCCTTCCTTCCTTCCTTCCTTCCTTCCTTCCTTCCTTCCTTCCTTCTTTCTTTCTTTCTTTCTTGTCTAATTCTGATATAAAAGCAACATTAGGGGGTCAAGGCAAGATTTACATTTTGAGGTCACATCAAACATGTTCTCCACTTTTATTTATACAAGAAAGGAACATGTGTTATTACAAATATTTCTGCCCTCGTCCACTTCACACATCCTGTCCTCCCTTACTTTTGTACCAGAAAGAAGACAATTAGCAGGAAAAAA
>NW_015388445.1:227893-236515 GCF_001527695.2 Protobothrops mucrosquamatus
CCCCATGCTGGCTCAGGAATTCTGGGAGTTGAAGTCCACGAGTCATGAAGGGGCCATAGTTCCCCCATGCTGGCTCAGGAATTCTGGGAGTTGAAGTCCACGAGTCATGAAGGGGCCATAGTTCCCCCATGCTGGCTCAGGAATTCTGGGAGTTGAAGTCCACGAGTCATGAAGGGGCCATAGTTCCCCCATGCTGGCTGAGGAATTCTGGGAGTTGAAGTCCACGAGTCATAAAAGGGCCATATTTTCCCCATGCTGACTCAGGGATTCTGGGAGTTGAAGTCCACAAGTCATAAAAGGGCCAAGTTTGAAGACCCCTGATATATCATTTACAACCAATGACTCTGTTTTCTCTCTGTTGATCTTTGATGCACTAAGGCTGAGATCCATATTTTTTCCATAGATTACAGAGTCCCTGTAATGTTGGCTGCAATTCATTCATGTTCTCAGCTACTAATACCCATACAGAACAACAGAGTTGGAAGGGACCTTGGAGGTCTTCTAGTCCAACCCCAGACAATTTTCCAAATTTTATTTATCCTCCTGTAAAAGAGATGGGGGAGAGGAATGGGAAAACTCCCCGTGGCCAACTTGCCACAGGACGATAGACCACAGCCAACTCACTGCGGGACAGTTATTTAATTTTTGACAATTATTGTTAAAATTATTTTAATACATGCAACTGGCATACATTTACAACAGCTGCAGCACTCCAGGATCATGTGATCACTGTATGTGACCTTCCCAGCCAACTTTCCAGAAGCAAAGTCAATGGAGAAAGCCACCTTCACTTACTAGCCACCGGATTCGCTTAACAACTTGAGTTATTCGCTTAACAACCATCTTAAAAAAAAGGTTAAAAATGGAAATCCTGTTTCCAACTGTTGTCGTAAGTCGAGGACTACCTCAGTGGATACATGGTTCCAAAATCCAGCACTCTGAACATGGGGTCAACTTATTCTCTCCTTCTTTCCTCCTCTGTTCTGGTAGTCCTCGACTTACGTCCACAAATGAGCTCAAAATTTATGTCGCTAAGGGATACAGCAGTTAAATGAATGTTTGCTCCGTTTTTACGACCTCTCTTGTCAAGTGAATCGCTGCAGTTGTGAAGTTAGTCACACAGTTGTTAAGTGAATCTGGCTTTCCCCCATTGACATTGCTTGTGAGAAGGTCGTGTGGGGAGAATCCAGAGAAAGAAATATTTTGGGAAATATTAAAAAGGCAGAATATATTTCCCCAAAGGAACCAACCCCCCACCCCCAAATCTCTCTGCCCCAAACAGAAACCAGGTCTGCAGAAATGCAGATGTGATAATCTTGTCAGAAGGATTGGAGCCAGGAATCTGGGATTAGAAAGAAAGGTCCCTAGAATCAACAATCCCTCACACCAAAAAATCCAACAGTCATCAGCCACAGCCCCAGGGAAGCAGGATATGACCTTTGGTACATAATAGGATTAACCCACCACCATCAGAATACCAGAAAGGCACATTCAGACTCAGGTTAAAGTTCATGCCACAGGAACAACTCCCAACAAAAGCCCAAGAAGGTATAAAAACCCACCACTCCCAGCTATATGTGGTCTGTCTTTTCCAGAGACATCTTTCTGTCTGGCTCTCCTCTTCAATAAACTACAACCTTCTTTCTAAAGCAGCCTCCATTTTGATTATTCCCAGCTTGGACTGGACCCTAATGAAGATTTTTCTTTCAACGGTCGCAAAAGGGGATCGCATGATCCCGGGACACAGCAACCATCATAAATACGAGCCAGTTGCCAAGCCTCTGAATTTTGATTACGTGACCCATGGGGATTCTGCAATGGTCGTAAGTATAAAATAATACTCATAAGTCACTTTTTTTCAGGGCTGCAATTTTGAACGGTCACTAAATGAACTTTTGTAAGTCGAGGACTGCCTGTGTATGGGAAACAAAAGGAAGCAGCATGCTGAAATATACTCAGAATAACAGAGTGGGAAGGGACCTGGGAGGTCTTCTAGTCCAACCCCCTGCTCAGACAGAAGACCTTATAGCATTTCAGACAAGTAGCTGTCCCATCTCTCCTTAAAAACCTCCAGTTTTGGAGCACCCACAACGTCTGGAGGCAAGTCGTTCCACTGATTAATTGTTCAGCTATCATCCTTCTCCAAAGACGAGCCAGGCGGGCATATTTTAATCAGAAAGCTGCAGACTTTCTAAAATACTTGGTTATAAATCTCAATTAGCTTCATTGCTACTTGATTTCCTCCAGCCCCACCCAGGCTCCGGTGTTTAAGAACTGATGGTTATCAAGGATGTAGGATCGCTGCAGGTAAAACAGCACGGATATTGCAGGAGCAAAGCATGAATGTTGTCTGATTAGTGTAATTAGAGCTCCTGCAATTAAACGTCTTTCTCATTTAAATGGAAATATTTGCTAGGGGTTGGGGGGGGAAGAAACTTGTAAAAGCAAATTAGGCTTTCAGAAGCTGGTTTTCTGTCTCTTTCTCTGGCTAACGGTGTTGGTTTCAAGAAAAGGTTTAACAGATAATGTTTATTTGTGGAGGGTCGTGTCATTTTTAATTATTGTCAAGACAGATTTCTCTTTTCAGGACAGGTTTCTATGCCAGGAAATGTTTTTTATTTATTTATTTTTATCATGCCTTCGTTACTTGATAAGAAACTCAAGATGGCGAACATGCATAATACTCCTTCCTCCCCTTATTTTCTTCACAACAACAACTCTGTGAGGTGTGTTGAACTGAGAGAGATTGACCAGCTCAAAGACTAGAACTCACCATCTCCTGGTGATTGGCCCAAAATGACCCTGCTGCTGTTCATGCTTAAGGCAGGACTAGAACTCACTGTCTCCTAGTTATGGGCCCAAAGTCGCCCAGCTAGATTTCATTCCTAAGGCGGGATTAGAACTCGCTGTCTCCTGGTGATGGGCCCAAGGACACCCAGCTGCTGTGCAGGCCTAAAGAAGGACTAGAACTCACTGCCTCCTGGTGATGGGCCCAAAGTCACCCAGCTGGATTTCATTCCTAAGGCAGGACTAGAATTCACTGTCTCCTGGCAATGGGCCCAAAGTCACCCAGCTGGATTTCATGCATAAGGCAGGACTAGAACTCACTGTCTCCTGGTGATGAGCCCAAAGTCACCCAGTTGGATTTCATTCCTAAGGCGGGACTAGAACTCACTGTCTCCTGGCGATGGGCCCAAAGTCACCCAGCTGGATTTCATGCCTAAGGCAGGACTAGAACTCACTGTCTCCTAGTTATGGGCCGAAAGTCGCCCAGCTAGATTTCATTCCTAAGGCGGGACTAGAATTCACTGTCTCCTGGCGATGGGCCCAAGGACACCCAGCTGCTGTTCAGTCCTAAAGAAGGACTAGAACTCACTGTCTCCTGGTGATGGGCTCAAAGTCACCCAGTTGGATTTCATTCCTAAGGTGGGACTAGAACTCACTGTCTCCTGGCGATGGGCCAAAGTCACCCAGCTGGATTTCATGCCTAAGGCGGGACTACAATACATGGTTTCCTGGTTTCTAGCCTTGGGCCTTAACCGCTACACAAAACTGGCTTTGTTCTTATTTTAAATTAAAGTTCTAGGGAGAAGTTCATCGGATTGGAATCTGAAGCGGGCTTCAAAGTGAAGTGATGTTGTGGACATAGTTTACTTTGAATCCAATAAAGCATTTGACAGAGTAGACCACAGCCTACTTCTCGGTAAAGTAGAACATTGTAGGATAGACATACTACCATCAGATGGATTTGCCACCACGCTTAGTGTGAAGTTCTTAACTGAAATAAATCTACACGGAGGGAAGCGTGCAGTGAGGTACCTCAAGGTTCTCCCTCAGGTCTGGTACTCTTCAACATTTTCATAAATGAGCTAGATGAGGGATAGGAGGGGAACTCATCCAACTTGTAGATGACACCAAGCTAGGAATAGTTTACATTCTGATAAGATAGATTTGCAATAGTCAGAAGGATCTTGACAGACTTGAACCATGGGCCTTATCCCAACAAAATGCTATTTAGGGGTGAGAAAAAGAGACATGAACACATAGCCTCCCCCGCCCAAAAAAAACCCCAATGCACAGGTACAGAATATGTGTTTCCTGGCTCAAGAGTAGTAAGTGTGAGAGGGATCTCGGAGTCCTAGTGGACAGTCACTTAAATATGAGCCAGCTGTGTGCTGCAGCTGCCAAAAAAGCAAATGAAGTCTTAGGTTGCATCAACAGAAGGGTAGTATCAAGATCACATGAAGTCTTAGCACTGCTTTATACTGCACTAGTGAGACCACACATGGAATACTGCATCCAATTCTGGTCATTATGATACAAAATAAGATGCCGATGTTCTAGAAGGAGTGCAGAGAAGAGCAACAAAAATGACAAGGAGTCTGGAGTCTAAACAGTATGATGAACAATTGAGGGAACTTGTTATAACTAGTCTAACTAGAGATGATATGATTCCAGTCTTCTGGTACTTGAGGGGCTGGCTCAGAGAAGGGGGGGATCAATCTATTCTCCAAAGCACCTGAGGGCTGGAGAAGAAGTTCCAGGTCGGACAATCATTAAGGAGAGAAGCAACCAAATTCAGAGAAGAGCAACTAAGAGGCTAAGAGGCCCGGAGGCTAAAACATACGAAGAATGGCTGCAGGACTTGGGTTTGGCTAGTCTGAAGAAAAGAAGAAACAAGGGTGACATGATAGCAGTATTCCAGTATCTGAGGGGCTGCCACAAAGAAAAGGGAGTCAAGCTATTCTCCAAAGCACCAGACAAGGGCAAGAAACAATAGTTGGAAATTGATCAAGGAGAGAAGCAATCTGGAATTAAGGAGAAACTTCCTGACAGTGAGGACAATCAACTAGTGGAACAGCTTACCCCCAGAAATCGTGGACACTCCATCACTGGAGATTTTTAAGAAGAGACTAGACAATCACCTACCCGAGATGGTGTAAGTTCTCCTGCTTGAGCAGGAGGCTGGACTAAAAGACCTCCAGAGTCCCTTTCAGCTTTATTCTATTCTATTCTATTCTATTCTATTCTATTCTATTCTATTCTATTCTATTCTATTCTATTCTATTCTATTCTATTCTACTCTACTCTACTCTACTCTACTCTACTCCACTCTAACCTAGAACCAAGGAGAAATTTCCCAACAGTGAGAACAATCAATCAGTGGAACGCCTTCAAAAGTTGTGGATGCTCCATCATTGGAGGTTTTTAAGAAGAGATTGGACAACCATTTGTCTGAAATGGAATAGGGTCTCCCATTCAAGCAGGGGGCTAGACTAGCAGACCTCCAAGGTCCTTTCCATCCCTGTTATCCTATGCTCTATAAAGTGGAGATAGGTTACTCTTTACAGAGTAGCTGTCATTAAGCAACTGGTCATAAGCCGAGGATTACCTGTATATGCCTGTCTTACAGCGGGACATTATAATCCATGACACAGGTAGTCCTCGATTTACGACCACAATGGAGCCCAAAATTTATGTTGCTAAGGGAGACATTTGTTACGGGAGTTTTGCTCCATTTTACGACCTTTCTTGCCACAGTTGTTAAGTTAGTGACATGGTTGTTAAGTAAATCTGGCTTCCCCGTTGATTTTGCTGGTCAGAAGGTCGCAAAAGGGGAAATCACATGACCGTGGGACACAGCAACGGTCATAAGTAGGAATCAGTTGTCAAGGATCTGAATTTTGATCAGCTGATCATTGGGATGCTGCAAGTGTGAAAAACGGTGATAACTTTGAACGGGCACTAAATGAAATGTTGTAAATCGAGGACTACTTGTTCTCTGCTAGGACAAAAAACTCTACTAGGAAAATCATAGGCCAGTGATGGCGAAACTTTTAGAGACTGAGTGCCCAAACTACAACCCAAAACCCACTTATGCATCATCGGGTGCCGGGTGGGTGTGGCCATTGGGTGGGTGTGGCCCATCGGGTGGGCGTGGCCCATTGGGTGGGCGTGGCTGCGGTGGTAACGGCAGACTGGGTGGGACTAAAAAGTTCAATCAATCGATTCCAACTTTGCAAGATCTTTTTTTTTTCCCGCGAGAAGTTGAAATTGACTGATTGATTGAACCTTTTTTTTTTTGCACATGGCGGCGGAGGCCTAAAGCGAAAAGGTTTTAAAAAACCCAGCTGAAGGCCTAGGACTGGGGCGATGGCACGCGTGCCCACAGAGAGGGCTCTGAGTGCCACCTGTGGCACCCGTGCCATAGGTTCGCCACCACTGTCATAGGCTATGAAAATGCTGCTATAATTCCAGTTGCCCTTCCTAAAGCATTGCAAGAGCATCATAATAACTGTGACAGTTAGAAACACAGAAAGAGCTTTTGATGGAAGACCTAATGACTTATGAGCACGTTTACACACCATTCAAAAGGTAAGGAGGAAACGGAAAGACCAGAATGCATCCTCTCGATGTCAATGCTGTGACAAACTGAACTGAAGCCATTTTTCATTCTGTCTTCGTTGCCATATATTTAGTGTAGAAGAAGGAAGGAGGGGTAGTTCTCAGTTAGCCAAAACAATTCAAGGTCATTGCTGATAACATTTTGGTGGGCTGGAATGCTGGGAGGAGTGCCCGTGTTTTCTAACAATTGGTGAATGTGATTTATGACAGCAAATTGGGGTGGGAATTGCAACTTGTAACTTTGTAACTGTTGAAGGAAAAGTCTTCATCATGGTTCAGTCCAAGCCGGGGATAAACAACATGACGCTGCTTTAGAAAGAAGGTTGCAGTTTATTGAAGAGGAGAGCCAGACAGAAAGATGGCTCTGGAAGAAAAGAGAGTGAGCACATGTAGGGAGTGGGTTTTTATACCCTCTGGAGCCTTTTGTTTGGAGCTGTTCCTGTGGCATGAACTTTGACCTGAGTCTGAGTGTGCCCTTTGGTATCTTTGTGTTAATCATATTATGTCCTGTCTTAGAGTTTGGGTGGGGTATGTAGATTTTAGGTGTCTTTGTCTTCCTAAGCTTCTAGCTGGAGGGCTCCAACCTTCCTGAATGGATTATTACATCTGCATTTCTACAGAGCTGGTTCCTGTTTGGGGGAGGGAGACTTGGGGCTATTAAGAAAACTGGGCATGCTTTTCTGCCTCTTTAAGATCCTTTGAGGAAATATAATTTTCTGCCTTTTTAATATTTCCTTCTCTGGGGGGCTGACTTCCCACATAACCAAGGGGAGGGGGATTTAGTCATGGGTTCACCTTTGTATGTGCCGTTATTTTGTAGCCAAATAAAAATGTTCCTTGAGGAAGAATTCCTTGTCTTGAAGTTCTTTTAATTGGTCTCATCTATCGGAACCATGACACTCGAGCAGTTTACACCCAGATAAGCAGGGATTATCACCAGACAAACAAGCAAGCAGGAAACAACATCCTAATCAAGGGACTAGCAATGAGAAAACTAAGTTACTGTATATAAAGAGGGAATAAATTATGTTCAGTAGCAATACCTAGTTGGGTAATGAAATGTTTGTAAGCAAGTTGGATCCCTTTTCAGCTCTAATTGGTCTGTGACCACCTCCCTTAATCCCTACCAGACTCTGTGCCCTGTTTAACTTAATTTCAATCTTTTACTAAAAAATAGAAAACAAATAGGCTTTATTTCTAAGAAGTCGCTGTGTACATAACAAAGGAAAAAACATTCTGACTGCAGTCTGTGGTTCATCCCAAAATTTAATTGGAAGCCTCTCACACAGATCTAAGTCTTGCTCCCCGCATTTTACTTCTTGTAGTATCTTCATCCTGACTGAAACAATGGTTGCCATTATCAGCCAGTGTTGAGCCATGGTGGGATTCAAATACGTGAGCAACCGGATGCCGCTTCCGGAAGTCCGTTCTGGGCTTGGGCAACAAAAAATTAGCTACCGGTTCTGCCGAACTGGTGCAAACCGGCTGATTCCCACCACGCTATCTGTCTGTCTGTCTGTCTGTCTGTCTGTCTGTCTGTCTGTCTGTCTGTCTGTCTGTCTGTCTGTTTGTCATATCTAGCTATGTAGCTATCTAGCTATCCAGTGGTGGGATTCAAATATGTGAACAACCAGTTCTCTTCCGGAAGTCCGTTCTGGGCCTGGGCAACAAAAAATTAGCTACCAGTTCTACCGAACTGGTGCGAACTGGCAGAATCCCACTCCTGATGTTGAGCCCGCAAAATTATACACTCAGTCAAGGACTGTTTTTACCATTGCCTTTTGCTTTTGCTTGCTTGCTTGCTTGTTTGTTTGTTTGTTTATCTCTCTCCTACATAAAAAAAGGACACTTTGAGAATTCATTGGTGCTCTTTGAGAATTTTCTATCCATAAAGGCAATGTGACCCTCAGTTCCTTCTTGGGCTTCACCTGGAAGGACTAGAAATTCTGTTTTAACAGAATAAGAATTGGAAGGGGCCCCAGAGGTCTTCTGGTCTAGCCTCGGTTCAAGCAAGAGACCGTATATCATTGCAGACTAATAGCTGTCCGATCTCTTCTGAAAAACGTCCAGTGGTGGAGCATTCACAGCTTCTGGAGACAAGCCTGTCCACTGATTCATAGTTCTCATTGTCAGGAAATGTTTCCTTGGTTCTAGGTTGGTTCTCTCTTTAACGATCTTCCACCTGTTACTTCTTGTCTTGCCCTCAGGTGCTTTGGA
>NW_015388445.1:236702-246356 GCF_001527695.2 Protobothrops mucrosquamatus
CGTATATCATTGCAGACTAATAGCTGTCCGATCTCTTCTGAAAAACGTCCAGTGGTGGAGCATTCACAGCTTCTGGAGACAAGCCTGTCCACTGATTCATAGTTCTCATTGTCAGGAAATGTTTCCTTGGTTCTAGGTTGGTTCTCTCTTTAACGATCTTCCACCTGTTACTTCTTGTCTTGCCCTCAGGTGCTTTGGAGAATAGATCAACACCCCCCTCTTTTCTGAGACAATCCCTCAAGTAGCAGAAGACTGCTATCATGTCATCCCTAGTCCTTCTGGGGACTAGGGATCTAGACATACCTAGTTCCCTCAAATGTTCAAGCAGGAGACTCTATACCATGTCAGACAAATGGTTATACAACCTCTTCTTCAAAACTTCCAGTGGTGGATCACCCACAACTTCTGGAGACAAGTTGTTCCACTGATTAATTGTTCTCGCTGTCAGGAAATTTGTCCTTAGTTCTAGACTGATTCTCTCCTTGATTAGTTCCCATCCGTTGCTTATTGTCCTGCCTTTTTTTATTTGTTCCACAGCTATAGAAATGCAGAAATAATAGTTCAGGCAAGATTAACTGTATATGTTGATGGGCCCATTTGGGTTGATTGATGGCTTGCTGTAACATGGAGCTATTTCCAGTTACAAATGATACTTTCCCATTGGGACAGGGACCTAACATTCAGGGCATTGATCCCTAGTGGGAATGCACATGTAGACACTAAGTGGCTTTAATGAAAGAAAACGTTCATCGCAAATACATTTATGTCCATTAATGAGAAACTGGATGACTGAAAAAGAACATAAATCTAAACAAACCAACTGAGATGGATTTCTGAGCGTCAAAAGAAAACATCAAAATAAGCTATCTAATACAGTATCCAAAAATGATTGAGTGGCAGACATTTGGTGACATCCCCTTTAGTTGGTTAAGAAGTAAATGTTTAATCTTCCAGAATGATAGCATGTTCAAATTATAATCATAGTTTGTTTTGGTACAAGATCATAAAAAAGCCTGTTGTAAAAAAACAGTATATTATGTTAGGCATTTCAGGGAAAAAAAAAAAAGAGAAATGAAGGCAAAACTAAAAATGACTGATTTTTGGTCGAGGGGAAAAATAATGTAGTACATGTAACGCTTGAGTTATGACTACAATCGAACTCAAAATTTCTGTTGCTAAGCAAGGCAGTTGTTAAGTGAGTTTTGCCCCATTTTACGACCATCCTTGTCACAGTCTTTAAGTGAATCACTGCAGTTGTGCAGTTAGTAACAAGCTGTTAAGTGAACCCGACTTCCCATTTTGACTTTGCTTGTCGGAAGATCGCAAAAGGGGATCACATGACCCCGGGACACTGCAACCGTCACAAATACGAGTCAGTTGCCAAGCATCTGAATTTTGATCACGTGATCCTTGGGGATGCTTGCCAGGGTGAAAAATGGTCTTAAGTCAGTTTTTCAGTGCTGTTGTGACTTTGCTAACAACCATCACAAAACACGGTCGTATATTCTCAAATTTGCCTGCTCCTGATTCAACCGTCCTAAATATGAGTCATTTGCCAAGCCTCTGAATTTTGATTGTGCCCCTGGGGATGCTACAATGGGTCGTAAGTGTGAAAACTGATTATAAATCACTTTTTTTGGTGCTGTTGTAACTTCAGACGGACACTAAATGAACTGTTGTAAGTTGAGGACCATCTGTGTTCCCTCACCCTGGCAAATCTTACCCTGATGCTCTACCTATTTATTATTATTATTATTTTGGCTTCTCACTACAAATGCTTAGGAAATTAAATCCAGTTCCAAATTAGTTGATCTACCTTGTGGAACAATCGTTAGATCAGCAAGATTGAACCTTCACTGGAGTTGATATTCAGTCCACTGCAGCAATGTAGCTCCTGAAATGTGTCTTTAAATATGTATTTTAAGATCACCTACTCATCTGACTATGCATCTTGATATATTTAAATGCATACTTGTAGAAATGTTTTTTTGAGAAGTGTGAATAATGAGGAAATGGAAGGGAATTATGCAAAAAAAAAAAAGCAGGGGAATTTTTTAACTAAAGATCGGTAGTAAATGTAGATCTTGCTGCCTTAGGAAATTCCTCCACCATAAAAAAAAAATCTTTAAAAAAAATCACCTTACGAAACAAAAGGAGACTCGGTGCAAGAATACACTCGCCCTTGGTTAACAACTGCCCTGTTTAGTGACCTTTCACAATTACGATGGCACCGAAGAAGCAACTTCACAACCATTCCTCACGTTTACGACCATCACAACATCCACACAGTCCTTTTATCACCATCTGAACATTATACCCAGCTTGTAACAAAGTCAATGGAGAAGCTGACAGGAAGTCACACGTCACAGTCAGGTGATGTTGTGTTGATTTGTGAGGTGATTGTGATTTGCCTAACGACTGTGGTGGAAGCGAGGTGGTAAGTCCCTGATGGGCATGTGACATTTCGCTTAATGACCGTGTGGCTTAGCATTGGTGTAGCGGGTCCAGCTGTGGTCATTAAATGAGGACTATCTGTAAAACGCTACAGACTATTCTGTATTCTTTTGCTGGTTTGCCTCTCGTTCGTGGAGTGGGCAGCTCCATCCATAAGCGTTTCCTTTTAAAGTCTGAAACTCTGGAACCACAAAGTATCTGTCAAATTTTGATCACATGACCATGGGGATGCTGCAATGTTCATAAGTATGAAAACCGGTCATAAATCACTTTTTTTCAGCACTGTTGTAACTTTGAACGGTCATTAAATGAACTCATGTAAGTCAACGACAAAGTTAAATAA
Organism: Protobothrops mucrosquamatus; assembly: GCF_001527695.2. NCBI lineage: Eukaryota > Metazoa > Chordata > Lepidosauria > Squamata > Viperidae > Protobothrops > Protobothrops mucrosquamatus. The sequence continues at coordinate 239,500 of NW_015388445.1, forward strand.
ACTATTTAATTTTAACGATGTCCCCACATCCAAATATAATAATAATAATAATAATAATAATAATAATAATAATAATAATAATAATAATAATAATAATAATAATAATAATAATAATAATAATAATAAAGTTGGAAGGTACCTTGGAGGTCCAACCCCCTGCTCAGGCAAGAAACCCTATACCATTTCGGACAAATGGCTGCCCAGTCTCTTCTTAAAAACTTCCAGTGTTGGAGCATTCACAGCTTCTGGAGGCAGGTTGTTCCACTGGTTAATTGTTCTCACTGTCAGGAAATTTCTCCTTAGTTCTAGGTTGCTTCTCTCTTTGGTTAGCTTCCACCCGTTGCTTCTTGTCCTGCCTTCAGGAGCTTTGGAGAACAGCTTGACTCCCTCTTCTTTGGGGCAGCCCCTGAGATATTGGAACACTGCTATCATGTCCCCCCCCCCCCGTCCTTCTCTTCGTTAAACTAGACATACCCAATTCCAGCAGCCGTTCCTTATATGCTTTAGCCTCCAGTCCCCTAATCATCTTTGTTGCTCTTCTCTGTACTCTTTCTAGAGTCTCAACATCTTTTTTACATCGTGGTGACCAAAACTGGATGCAGTATTTCAAGTGTGGCCTTACCAAGGCATTGTAAAGTGGTATTAACACTTCACATGATCTTGATTCTGCCCCTCTGTTAATGCAGCCTAGCACTGTGTTGGCTTTTTTGGTAGCTGCAGCACACAGCTGGCTCCTATTTAAGTGATTGTCCACTAGGACTCTGAGATCCCTCTCACAGTTACTACTATTGAGCAAGGTACCCCCTATACTATACCTGTACATTTGGTTTTTTCTTGCCTAAATGTCAATGGATGACTCTCCCAAGTTAAATTTCATCTAGTTTCTCATTTTTCTAAACTTTCTGTTTAAACCCAGGGGTATATTTTCTCAGATACATTTCTCCAAACCTGCACATTTTATCTCTACTTCTGCTTAAGAGTTTTACAAACAATTCCTGCTAATATAATGCACACAGGTATACTTTTACCAATCCAGGCATGACTGTTCAGTTTTCCCTAATATATATTTGATCAATAATAAGTCATACAATATATTCTGACTACACTACATCTTTGGTTTGCAACACCATGAAGAAATATGAACCTCGGAGGATAATTGTATATCCGTTTGCATTTTGGGTTGGTCTGTAAATAAGCTAAAATCTTATTAAAATGTAAATCTCTGTCCCAGCAACCGAGCATGTCTGAATAAGTTTGCAGTCTCAAGGTGCCACAGGTTTTTAGTTCAGGTAAATAACCAACGGAACAAAAGACAGAAATTTGAGTCTGCCATCATTGTGATTCCATGGTGAACACAGCCTGTTTATAGGCCATAAAAACCTCGAATTCTCTGACACAGCAGCCATTTAATGAAAGGATCTAACAGGCCAAAGCCAAACAGGATAAATAACCTCAGTTTACACATTCTCATTTAACTAGGTCAGTTTGGAAGGACCCACCATGAAGGTACTACAGGAAGATGCAAAAAGTAGAACATTTCAGAGTAATAGAATAGCAGAATTGGAAGGGATCTTAGAGGTCTTCTAGTCCAACCCCCTGCTCAGGAAATCCTATACTATAGGGTTTCCTGCCTGAGCAGGGGGTTGGACTAGATGACCTCCGAGGTCGCTTCCAACATTGTTATTGTTATTGTTATTGTTATTGTTATTGTTGCTGTTGCTGTTGCTGTTGTTCACAAGGCAACTGGACTTTCTTGTTTTTCTTTGAAGATGTTCAAAGAGGCCATCTGTGTCCAAATTGAACAGCACTCTCTCAACAGAGGGGGAGGGATACGACACCATCTATCTCCATTCTACCACACGGTCCTTTCAGCCATTCCAAGAAGGCTCCACACCCATTTGCACCACTCAGGTGACCCTGAGGACACAGACAAACCTCCAGGGGCCCTCAAGGACTCTCTAAAAGAATGCAAATGACCAATTTTTCTGCAAGGAATATAAATCCTTCCATTCCCCACCATCCAGTCAGAGCTGAAGAAGCTTCTTGGATGAGAAGTGAAACATCTTCAAAGAAAAAAAACAAGAAAATCCAGTTACCTCCTGAAGAAAAGCACCTTTGGGATCATTAAGCAAATGATTGTAAGTCGAGGACTACCTGGAACAATATGAGGTGTTTTTTTTTTAATTATCTAGACCAGGGATAGGCAACCTTGGCTCTTTTATGACTCGTGGACTTCAACTCCCAGAATTCCTGAGCCAGCATGGCTCAGCATGGAAACCTCTCCCTTTTCCCTCAGCATGGCTGGCTCAGGAATTCTGGGAGTTGAAGTCCACGAGTCATGAAGGGGCCATAGTTCCCCCATGCTGGCTCAGGAATTCTGGGAGTTGAAGTCCACGAGTCATAAAAGAGCCAAGGTTGCCTACCCCTGATCTAGACCAATGTGTGTGCTTGTATGTGTGTGTGTTTGTGTGAATGGAAGCATTTCAACAGGATGAGAAAATTAAACAGGCTTCAGTGTGTTTTGTTCAAATACAAGGGAACTGAATAGATCTCACACGCAATCCATTTTTACTTTTTTACTACAGTGTTGGCTGCTATTCAGTGTCATTGAATTTTATTGTGGTTTTTTTTTTCCAGCCAAACAATCAAGAGTTTTATATATCTCTGTGAAATGAGACTCAGACAATGGGGTCAGCGAAGTTCGTGCTATAGCCACCTTTCTCCTTTCCAAAATCCAGCATCTGTGGTTTTATCTGCATAGCAAAAAGAGTTTTTGTTTTTTTTAAACCTCTGAATCCTATGCTGGGTGCCATATGCTGGAAAACAGCGATTAGGATCCCCAGCAAAACGAAATTGGATTTGTTTACATTTGCATGGAGATTGAACCAAAATTGAAGAAGAGGTAATATGATTATTCTCCAGTCACAGAATAATAGGGTAGGAAGGGAAGTTAGCTAGGTCATTCTTTTGTTCAGGGATGGATCTGCTCAAGCGTTTTGGATTGAAGACTATCCAGCCTCTCTTAATGGACTTCTAACTAAAAGAAGCCTAGCATTTGAGGAGGCAGCCAATTCTATTAACCAGGAGGTGATGGGTGCTAGTCCTGCCTTAAGCATGAAAGTCAGCTGGGTGAGTTTGGACCAATCACCAGGAGACAGTGAGTTCTAGACTGAAAGTCATTGGAGCAACTTCAGACCCAGAGGTTGTGGGTGCTCCAACACTGGAGGTTTTTAAAAAGGGTTGGAAAATCATTTGCCCGAAATGGTATAGGGCAGGGATAGGCAACCTTGGCTCTTTTATGACTCGTGGACTTCAACTCCCAGAATTCCTGAGCCAGCATGGGGGGAACTATGGCCCCTTCATGACTTGTGGACTTCAACTCCCAGAATTCCTCAGCCAACGTGGCTCAGCTTGGAAACCTCTCCCTTTCCCCTCAGCATGGCTGGCTCAGGAATTCTGGGAGTTCATAAAAGAGCCAAGGTTGCCAAGGTATAGGGTCTCCTGTTTGAGCAGGAAGTTGGACTAGAAGACCTTCAGGGTTCCTTCCAAATCTGTTATTCAATCACCAGGAGATGGTGACTTCTAGTCCTGCCTTAGGCAAGAAAGCGGTCTAGGTCAGAGGTCAACACCAGGGACCAGTTCCGTGGAAAAAGGTGTGTGGTTTTGTGTGCTGCCTGCATCCCATGGATGGGGCTTTGCTTGTTTGTGCGGACTGGTTGCTGGCATGCTGCAGCCCAGTACCGGTCCACAGACCGCAGGTTGGGGACCCCTAGTCTAGATAACTTTGGACCAATCACCAGAAGATTGTGAGTTCTAGTCCAGCTAGGTGACTTCTCTCTCTCTCTCTCTCTCTCTCTCTCTCTCTCTCTCTCTCTCTCTCTCTCTCTCTCTCTCTCTCTCTTCCCTCCTTCCTTTTATTCTTCCATCTTCCTTCCTGCCTGCCTTCTTTCCTTTCTTCTTTCCTCCCATTCTTCCATCTTCTTTCCTTCCTTTTATTCTTCCATCTTCCTTCCTTCCATCCATTCTTCCATCTTCCCTCATTTTATTCTTCCATCTTCCTTCCTTCCTTCCATCCATTCTTCCATCTTCCTTCCTTCTTTTTATTCTTCCATCTTCCTTCCTTCCATCCATTCTTCCATCTTCCTTCCTTTTATTCTTCCATCTTCCTTCCTTCCTTCCATCCATTCTTCCATCTTCCTTCCTTTTATTCTTCCATCTTCCTTCAATGGGGGTCATGTGAAAAAGGGTCGTAAGGGATTCAAATAGGTGAACCACCAGTTCTCTGTGTGGATGCCGCTTCCGGAAATCCATTCTGGGCCTTGGCAACAAAAAATTAGCTACCGGTTCTTCCGAACTGGTGCAAACTGTCTGAATCCCACCTATCTATCTATCTATCTATCTATCTATCTATCTATCTATCTATCTATCTATCTATCTATCTATCTATCTATCTATCTATCTATCTATCTATCTATCTATCTATCTATCTATCATCTATCTATCTATCTATCATCTATCTATCTATCTATCTATCTATCTATCCCAGGGGTGTCAAACTGCCGGCCCACGGGCCAGATGCGTCATCCAGAAGCCGCGCCCACCCCATTGCCGGCAATGGCAAAACTGTCCCAATACATCTTGCGATGTCACGTGACATTGCGAGTTTGACATGTCTGATCTATCCAGTGGTGGGATTCAAATATGTGAACCACCGGTTCTCTGTGTGGATGCTGCTTCCGGAAGTCCATTCTGGGCCTGGGCAACAAAAAATTAGCTACCGGTTCCGCCGAAGTAGTGCAAAACGGCTGAATCCCATCACTGGTCATAAGTGACTCTTTTCAGTGCCGTTGTCACTTGAAATGGCCACTAAATGAACTGTTGCAAGCCGAGGACCACCTCTACAAAGAAGCATTGGGCCACTGCGTTTGGAGAGAAATAATTTCCCACCCTGTTGAACAGGACTGGAGTTCAAGATAATCTCCGGTTTCCAAGTTGCTGCAGACAATCTGCCATTTGAAAGACATGCTGGATGCTTGCGAATGAATTTCCTGCTCTCTTCCCCATTTCCTCTTGGGAGAAACTATGATTGGAGAGATGGAACGGGGCCTTCCTCGGAAAGGAGGTATATAAAAGTGACAAGTAATATAACCCTTGGTCAGATTGCCGTGAGCTTTCACATCCTGGCTTCAGTCCTAACTGAAGCCCGAATGGGGTTATTAAAGTGTGTTTTTTTTTCTCTGCCACTTTCCATTTCACTGCTCTATTATGATGATGAATTCTTTTCCATAAAAACATAACACAATTTCTACTGCCATCTTTTCAGGATTATATGAAGTACCTAAAGGTCTCTCCCCCAAACTCCCCACTACCGTATATCTCTGAAACAAGGAGAACTTTCATTCTACTCCGAGCATCTAATTCTCAGCGATGACTGCAGAAGTTTCCATCAGAGAGAAAACATTTATTTATCTCTTCCTTTGCATTCTGCTTTTATTATTTTTTATGAATAACTCCAGTCAAGCCAGCCAATACTTCCGCCTCCTCCTCCTCTTCCTCTTCCTCTTCCTCTTCCTCTTCCTCCTCCTCCTCCTCCTTTCCCCACAACATCAACCCTGTGAGGTAGCTTGGGCTCAATGGTCCATAGTCACCCAACTGACTTTCATGCCTAAGGCGGGACTAGAACTCACCGTCTCCCGGTGATTGGTCCAAAGTCACCCAACTGACCTTCATGGCTAAGGCGGGACTAGAACTCACAGTCTCCCGGTGATTGGTCCAAAGTCACCCAACTGGCTTTCATGGCTTAGGTGGGACTAGAACTCACAGTCTCCCAGTGATTGGTCCAACTGGCTTTCATGGCTAAGGCGGGACTAGAACTCACTGTCTCCTGGTGATTGGTCAAAAGTCACCCAACTGGCTTTCATGGCTTAGGTGGGACTAGAACTCACAGTCTCCCAGTGATTGGTCCAACTGACTTTCATGGCTAAGGCGGGACTAGAACTCACTGTCTCCTGGTGATTGGTCTAAAGTCACCCAACTGACTTTCATGTGTAAGGTGGGACTAGAACTCACAGTCTCCCGGTGATTGGTCCAAAGTCACCCAACTTACTTTCATGGCTAAGGCAGGACTAGAACTCACAGTCTTTCGGTGATTGGTCCAAAGTCACCCAACTGACTTTCATGGCTACGGCAGGACTAGAACTCACAGTCTCCCGGTGATTGGTCCAGAGTCACCCAACTGGCTTTCATGGCTAAGGCGGGACTAGAACTCACAGTCTCCCGATGATTGGTCCAGAGTCACCCAACTGGCTTTCATGGCTAAGGCAGGACTAGAACTCACTGTCTCCTGGTGATTGGCCCAAGGTCAGCCAGCTGCTGTTCATGCCTAAAGAAGGACTAGAACTCACTGTCTCCTGACAATTGGCCCAAAGTCACCCAACTGGATTTCATCCCTAAGGTGGGACTAGAACTCACAGTCTCCCGGTGATTGGTCCAGAGCCACCCAACTGGCTTTCAAGCCTAAGGTGGGACTAGATCTGACCTTCTCATGGTGATTGGCCCAAAGTCACCCATCCAGCTTTCGTGCCTAAGATGGAACTAGAACTCACTGTCTTCTGATTTCTAGCATGGTGGTACCTTAACCACAAGAGGAAACATAGCAGAAGGGAGGGAGGAAGATAAGGTAAGATAAGGAAAGAGGAGATAAGAGATAAGAGTTAGGAGAAAAGAGAAGATAGGATATGATGGGAAAAGAGATGATGAGATGAGATGAAAAAAGATGAAGGAAGGAAGGAAAGAAGGAAGGAAGGAAGAAGGGAAGGGAAGGGAGGGAGGGAGGGAGGAAAGGAGGGAGGAAGGGG
>NW_015388445.1:250264-251389 GCF_001527695.2 Protobothrops mucrosquamatus
CCTGTTGCTAGTTAGCCAACCAGCAACGGGCATGAAACTGTATGCAGATGGAGAAAGGCAATCACCCTTAATGGGCGATCAATGGTGAAGGGCAATCACCCTTAATGGGCGATGAATGGTGAAGGGCAATCACCCTTAATGGGTGATCAGGATATGCATAGGGGATTAAGGGGGGGGGAATACAGAGAACACAACAGGAAGGAAGGAAGGAAGGAAAGAAAAGAAGGAAAGGGGAAAGGAGAGAGTCTTTAAATGTCAAATATGATGGCATGCTTTGCTTTATAATCAAGAAAAGGGTGAAATGCCCTTTTGGCTTAAGCAATCCTCCCTCCTGTACAGGCCATTCTTTCAAAAAATCTTTTCACTGAACTTTTAAAAACTGCAGGTGAGATACTGCCTATTATTTCAGCTCCCTATATAACTCAATATAATTGACCTCCAGATTGCCAAGGCTAATTTGCCATGCCCAGTAGAGACAATAGCTCAGCCACGGAAATTGACCCTAATCTTTTGCAATCGGTATTACTTAATGGATTTTGCATATTATTTTGCTTAACCCCATGCCTTTTTGCACACACATTTAGTGATTGGAGGCCTCAGAATAAGGGGAAGGTTGATTTCCGGTTTCTCTATTCATTCCAAAGGGCAAAACACAATCAAATATATGTCAACATTCACTCTATAGTCAGCTACTACTGTGTGGGCCCACCCCAGGTGATCGCACAGAGCTGTTCTGTTTTTATGAACATGGAAGTGGGGAAGTGAGGACTTCATTTCATTTGGGATTAATTGATCAGGGAACTTGGCCACTTTTCCCCCCCAGAAATTGGCTGAGGTTGATGATCCAGTTCAGTTACTTTCTCAAAAGTTAGATAACAGTGCTATGTTTCTGAGAGCTTAGGCCCATATGGGGAAGGAACCAAGGAAGAAAGAAAGAAAAGAAAGGGAGGGAGGTAAGGAACGAGGGAAGGAGGGAGGGACAGATGAAGGAAGGAGGGAAGGAAATGAGGAAGGGAGGGATGGACAGACGAAGGAAAGAAATGAAGGAGGGAGAGTGGGAGAGTGGTGGAAAGGGAGGAAGGGAGGGAAGGAAGGAAAGGAAGGGAGGGAGGGAGGGAGGGAGGG
>NW_015388446.1:0-50755 GCF_001527695.2 Protobothrops mucrosquamatus
ATCTTTCCTACAGATGCTTTTGTCCTTTGGCTACCTGGAACAAATATTGAACAAGAGATCCACAGTGATTGTGATTAAAGGACACTCTGGCCATAGGAACCTGGACTTCTCTCTAATGTTTCCCCCACTGGGGACATATGACATAGGCCTGGTTCAGTTAGTGCTTCTTGGTTCCTTCTGAGTCAATTCAAAATGATTGTTTTAACATGCAAAATCTCTATAGCAGGGAACTTCAAACTTGGCCCTTTTGTGACTTGTGGACTTCAACTCCCAGAATTCCTCAACCAGCGTGAGGATTCTGGGAGTTGAAGTCCACAAGTCATAAAAGGGCCAAGTTTGAAGACCCCTGCTCTATAATTTGGATCCTGCCTACCTAAGGGATCGATTTCCCTATGTCTTCATCCTTTGTGTTACCAGTTCTTCTCCAAAAGGAGACCTGGCTAGAAATAACTAGACTCTGGGCCTTCTGGGTAGTGATACCATTTCTCAGTAGTAATTCTGTCCAATCAGGAGTAAGGACATTGCCCCCAAACCTAGTTTGAGGAATATAAGAATATAGTCTTTTTTATGACTTGGCATGTTGGCTGAACTGAATGTTATGTTTGTTTTATAGGTGTTGTGTTATTTATTACTATGTTCTTTTATTGAACCTGTTTTAACTGATGTAACTTGCTGGGCTTTCCCCCCCTTTCCATTCAATTGTATCTAGTTTTAGGCAATGTCTGGACAAGTCCTTGCAGTTTCCTTGGCAAGGATTTTCAGAAGTGGTTTGCCATTGCCCTGCTTCCTAGGGCTGAGAGAGAATGTCTACAGGTAGTTCTTGACTTACAACAATTCGCTTAGTAGCCATTCAAAGTTACAATGGCATTGAAAAAAGTGACTTATGGCCATCTTTCTCACTTAAGACTGTTGCAGGATCCCCATGATCATATGATTTCATTCGGATGCTTGACAACCGACTCACATTTATGACGGTTGCTGTGTCCCGGGGTCATGTGATTACCTTTTGCAGTCTTCTGACAAGCAAAGTCAAACCAGATTCACTTAACAATCGTAATTTAACAACTGCAGTGAATCACTGATTCACTTAACAAAGGTGGCAAGAAAAGTCGCAAAATGGGGCAAAACTCATTTAACACATTTCTCACTTAGCAACATAATTTTTGGGTTCAATTGTCGTAAGTTGAAGACTATCTGTAGTCGAGATGGCTTTGTGGTTTAGGCAAGACTAGAACTCATAGTCTCCCAGTTTCTAGCCTGGTGCCTTAAACACTGTACCTCATTGGTATTCCTGTTAACTTGCTGTTATTTGGCTATGTTTATTGTTATACTTTAACTCTCTGAAGGCTGGCTTTAAAAGAGATATATGTGTGCATAAAGTTTCACTCACACTTTCTGTTGAATGGTTGGAAACACAACAAGTAGGCATGAACCTACTGCACCTAATCAATGTGTTTAAACAGTGCAGTTCAAAATAGTAGGCTTAAACGATAGCCCTAAATTTTTGCTCTTCTAAACTTTCTTCTTTGCTGTGCATATTGCCTATACTTTTGCTTCCCTATTCAGATACATATATTTATAATCTGATTTGACTCCCATCCTGCTCCACATCCCCATCTAGAATGTAGTTTTGTTTGGGGGAGGAATATACATTAATCTTGATTAAGTCTATGCACACCAAGTCTATGCATGTATGCCAAGTTAAGAATTAAAAATAGATTTTCAGTTTTCATCCAGGTAGATTAATTTTGATCTCAACTTGCTGGTCTCAGCTTTTATTTAAAACACTGAAATTATACACGAGGCTTTGATTTTGTTACTTGAAGGAATCTGGATCTGCCTCGTGTTCTTTGACCTTCTCCTCTTTTTGTATAGGCCTTGTATGGTATGAAATCCCACAACCTTTCTCCAGGTGAGCAAACCACTTTATTTGTTGTTTTTGTATGTAATTTAAGATTTGGCTCTGTGCCAATTCTTTCTCTGATGGTCCCATTTCTGATTTTATCTCTTCTCTTCTATTGAGATTTCTTATTAATTATTCCAGTTTCTAAGAAAAGAAAGGATTAGGTTCCCGCTGGTTAACAATAAAGGTGTCTATTCGGTATTTTTAATAAGATCTACAAAATATATTTATGTTAGAACCTAACAGAATGGGAAATTAATTATGGGAAATACTGTCAACAAAAAACAGGCTTTAGAACGGATAGATCTACAACACATCAGGAGACTCAGGTGAGCTACTTGACAGAGAACTATACAAAATAAGCCAAAGCCTGCACTTTTTGCTGTTTTGTTTTCATTGATTTTAAGCAAATACTTGACTACATTCCTTGAGATAACCAATGGGAAAACCTGTCCCTTGCTAACTTATCTCTGAGAAATATGAACATACAGCTTTTATGCTAGATGCAACCCAACAGGCCAGCTTTCTAAACCAATCCCTTCTAAGGGGGGGGGGGGTATGAAACAAAACTACATTCTTGCCCCAGTGCTATTCAGTTTGTACATTGACCTGTACAATTTGCAGACTATTTAACTTAAAAAAAATGCCATCTTCCAAATGCAGCATTGCTTTACACGGATGACACAGTGATCCTATAACAAACAACTGATAAGGTTAAAACGTTCATTTTGAGCGCTATCTCGCTTTTACAACTGGATACTTGTAAAACCAAGGACAAGGTTTTTGTAAAAACATTTTTAAAAATCCTAATGATCAATGGACAGAGATATGAGCAAATTGCATACTCATCCCCAAGGCATAATTTTGCAGTCTAAGGTCAAACATAAAGCTCACTTTTCATACTCTGTTCAGAATGCAAAATGAGGTTCAAAAGTTTCTTTCTCCTACTTCTACAACTATTTTGCGGTGCATTGTGTAGTTCTTCTCACACATCCATTTATATTATTCTTTTTATTAAAATTTCCACCCCTGAACCTCTATAACTGCTATACTTCCTGCACGCTCAATTATTTTTATATCATTTACCAGGAACAGAGAGGTGAGAATTATAAAAAATAAAATGTAAAGAAAAGATGCGATAGATTTACAAGCAGAGAAAGGGATGGAGAAATACAGCGAATTGGGCTGGAATAAAGTAGGTTTTCTTAGATTTTCTTTTATTCTCCCATATCTCCTCTCTCAAATTTCTTTTGTACATTATTTCTTTTTTTTTTTTTCTTCTGCATGTTGTTTATCCCCCAAACTTGAATAATATCTCTCAGTGGCATAATATACATGTTATGAAGCAGTGGAAACAAGACTGAACCCCGTGGCACCCCACATATCAGAGGGCATCAGCCTGAACTTTCCTCTTCCCATCAACACAGATTGGAGCCACCCACCAAGGAAAGAGAAGAACCAAAAACTGTCCCCAACCCTTGCAGGTGGCCCAGAAGGATAGCATGGTTGATGATGTTCAAAACTGAGGAGGGGCATACTTTCCCCAATCCAGCTTATGACACACATCACTGAATGCCATTTCCATCCTAAAAATGGCCCTGAAGTCTGATAGCAAGAATGAATAACTTTGGCGAGGCTGAACTTACCTATCCATTATCATCCATTCATGCAGCTTAAAAGAAGAGGAACTTGATCCCTTTTGATGTAAATTTAATTTTAATAACATCTGTGTCGTTAAATAACTTTAGCATGATTATTTCCTATGTATTCAACAGTTTGTCCTTGTGTCGCATTAAAAATCACTATTTGGAGAGTGTTTTGGGAGTGCCTTTAGGGACTGCATCGTGGTTTTAGGAGGAATGTGGAATCCTTGAACCTCATATTGCAACATCTATTATCCAGACTTTTTTGTCTTTTTTATCAACAATTATTAAGTCTGAGGCGTTGTATGGCAGATGCTTGTCTGTTTGAATTCTAAAGTCTCACAGCACTTTAGCTTCTGAATTTTCTATTACTTTGTCTATTTTNTTTTTATAAGTTTATTATTGTATTTTAGAGTTATAGTAATTTTATATCTGTTTATTGTATGAATGGATAGCTTTGGATAGATTAAAATTATTTTGTAATTATTCCTGGGTTTAGCTCTGGGAAGTCCGGGGGGGGGGAGGGGGGGAAAAGGATAAAAATATATAAGAATTGATGTGTTTATTAATTATTTTGGAAGTATGTTTATGAGCATGATCCTTGCTGTTACCCCAAACTGCTTCCGGTTGGTGCTTGAGAAAGAGGTTGGGAAGTAGGGAGGGAAAGGAGGAAGGTGGAGTGGTTGAGAGTTTAGGGGGAGGAAGGTTTGGCAAGTGAAAGAGGGGGAAGCGGAGAGGGGGCAGCGGGGATCATGCGCAAAATATATTTTCTTTTGTGTACTGATGTTTTGTATTTATATCCATCAAATTCATGTTTATATTCTATTATATTTGAAAATAATAAAAAATTTAATAAAAAAAATATGATTGTTTTACCATGCAAAATCTCTATAGCAGGGATCTTCAAACTTGGCCCTTTTATGACTTGTGGACTTCAACTCCCAGAATTCCTCAACCAGCGTGAGGATTCTGGGAGTTGAAGTCCACAAGTCATAAAAGGGCCAAGTTTGAAGACCCCTGCTCTATAATTTGGATCCTGCCTACCTAAGGGATCGATTTCCCTATGTCTTCATCCTTTGTGTTACCAGTTCTTCTCCAAAAGGAGACCTGGCTAGAAATAACTAGATTCTGGGCCTTCTGGGTAGTGATACCATTTCTCAGTAGTAATTCTGTCCAATCAGGAGTAAGGACATTGCCCCCAAACCTAGTTTGAGGAATATAAGAATATAGTCTTTTTTATGACTTGGCATGTTGGCTGAACTGAATGTTATGTTTGTTTTATAGGTGTTGTGTTATTTATTACTATGTTCTTTTATTGAACCTGTTTTAACTGATGTAACTTGCTGGGCTTTCCCCCCCTTTCCATTCAATTGTATCTAGTTTTAGACAATGTCTGGACAAGTCCTTGCAGTTTCCTTGGCAAGGATTTTCAGAAGTGGTTTGCCATTGCCCTGCTTCCTAGGGCTGAGAGAGAATGTCTACAGGTAGTTCTTGACTTACAACAATTCGCTTAGTAGCCATTCAAAGTTACAACGACATTGAAAAAAGTGACTTATGGCCATCTTTCTCACTTAAGACTGTTGCAGGATCCCCATGATCATATGATTTCATTCGGATGCTTGACAACTGACTCACATTTATGACGGTTGCTGTGTCCCGGGGTCATGTGATTACCTTTTGCAGCCTTCTGACAAGCAAAGTCAAACCAGATTCACTTAACAATCGTAATCTAACAACTGCAGTGATTCACTTAACAAAGGTGGCAAGAAAAGTCGCAAAAATGGGGCAAAACTCATTTAACAAATTTCTCACTTAGCAACATAATTTTTGGGTTCAATTGTTGTAAGTTGAGGACTATCTGTAGTCGAGCTGGCTTTGTGGTTTGGGCAAGACTAGAACTCATAGTCTTCCAGTTTCTAGCCTGGTGCCTTAAACACTGTACCTCATTGGTATTCCTGTTAACTTGCTGTTATTTGGCTATGTTTATTGTTATACTTTAACTCTCTGAAGGCTGGCTTTAAAAGAGATATATGTGTGCATAAAGTTTTACTCACACTTTCTGTTGAATGGTTGGAAACACAACAAGTAGTCATGAACCTACTGCACCTAATCAATGTGTTTAAACAGTGCAGTTCAAAATAGTAGGCTTAAATGATAGCCCTAAATTTTTGCTCTTCTAAACTTTCTTCTATGCTGTGCATATTGCCTATACCAGTGATGGCGAACCTTTTAGAGTCCGAGTGCCCAAACTGCAACCCAAAACCCACTTATGCATTGTCAGGTGCCGGGTGAGTGTGGCCCATTGGGTGGGTGTGGCCCATTGGGAGGGCGTGGCTGCGGTGGTAACGGCAGACTGGGTGGGACTAAAAAGTTCAATCAATCAATTCCAACTTTGCAAGATCTTTTTTTTCCCCGTGAGAAGTTGAAATTGACTGATTGATTGAACCTTTTTTTTTTGTACACGGCAGCGGAGGCCTAAAGAGAAAAGGTTTTATAAAACCCAGCTGAAGGCCTAGGACTGGGGCGACGGCACGTGTGCCCACAGAGAGGGCTCTGAGTGCCACCTCTGGCACCCGTGCCATAGGTTCGCCACCACTGGCCTATACTTTTGCTTCCCTATTCAGATACATATATTTATAATCTGATTTGACTCCCATCCTGCTCCACATCCCCATCTAGAATGTAGTTTTGTTTGGGGGAGGAATATACATTAATCTTGATTAAGTCTATGCACACCAAGTCTATGCATGTATGCCAAGTTAAGAATTAAAAATAGATTTTCAGTTTTCATCCAGGTAGATTAATTTTGATCTCAACTTGCTGGTCTCAGCTTTTATTTAAAACACTGAAATTATACACAAGGCTTTGATTTTGTTACTTGAAGGAATCTGGATCTGCCTCGTGTTCTTTGACCTTCTCCTCTTTTTGTATAGGCCTTGTATGGTATGAAATCCCACAACCTTTCTCCAGGTGAGCAAACCACTTTATTTGTTGTTTTTGTATGTAATTTAAGATTGGCTCTGTGCCAATTCTTTCTCTGATGGTCCCATTTCTGATTTTATCTCTTCTCTTCTATTGAGATTTCTTATTAATTATTCCAGTTTCTAAGAAAAGAAAGGATTATGTTCCCGCTGGTTAACAATAAAGGTGTCTGTTCAGTATTTTTAATAAGATCTACAAAATATATTTATGTTAGAACCTAACAGAATGGGAAATTAATTATGGGAAATACTGTCAACAAAAAACAGGCTTTAGAACGGATAGATCTACAACACATCAGGAGACTCGGGTGAGCTACTTGACAGAGAACTATACAAAATAAGCCAAAGCCTGCACTTTTTGCTGTTTTGTTTTCATTGATTTTAAGCAAATACTTGACTACATTCCTTGAGATAACCAATGGGAAAACCCGTCCCTTGCTAACTTATCTCTGAGAAATATGAACATACAGCTTTTATGCTAGATGCAACCCAACAGGCCAGCTTTCTAAACCAATCCCTTCTAAGGGGGGGGGGGGTATGAAACAAAACTACATTCTTGCCCCAGTGCTATTCAGTTTGTACATTGACCTGTACAATTTGCAGACTATTTAACTTAAAAAAAATTCCATCTTCCAAATGCAGCATTGCTTTACACGGATGACACAGTGATCCTATAACAAACAACTGATAAGGTTAAAACGTTCATTTTGAGCGCTATCTCGCTTTTACAACTGGATACTTGTAAAACCAAGGACAAGGTTTTTGTAAAACATTTTTAAAAATCCTAATGATCAATGGACAGAGATATGAGCAAATTGCATACTCATCCCCAAGGCATAATTTTGAAGTCTCAGTCAAACATAAAGCTCACTTTTCATACTCTGTTCAGAATGCAAAATGAGGTTCAAAAGTTTCTTTCTCCTACTTTTACAACTATTTTGCAGTGCATTGTGTAGTTCTTCTCACACATCCATTTATATTACTCTTTTTATTAAAATATCCATAAGGACCCCTGACCTTCTATAACTGCTGTACTTCCTGAAAGCTCAATTATTTTTATATCATTTACCAGGAACAGAGAGGTGAGAATTATAAAAAATAAAATGTAAAGAAAAGATGTGATAGATTTACAAGCAGAGAAAGGGATGGAGAAATAAAGCAAATTGGGTTGGAATAAAGTAGGTTTTCTTAGATTTTCTTTTATTCTCCCATATCTCTTCTCTCAAATTTCTTTTGTATATTATTTCTTATTTTTTTCTTCTGCATGTTGTTTATCCAGGACCAGATGGATTACACCAGGACCAGATGGATTACACCCCAAGGTTCTTAAGGAACTGGCAGATGTGATCTCAGAACCACTGAACTATATTTTTCAAAGATCTTGGAGCACTGGGGAACTACCAGAGGATTGGAAAAGAGCTGATGTAGTTCCCATCTTCAAAAAAGGGGGGAAAAGGGACCCAGGAAATTACAGACCTATCAGCCTGACCTCAATACCTGGGAAGATTCTGGAAAAGATAATCAAACAACGAATCAGTGAACACCTACAGGCAAACAAAGTCATTACTAAAAGCCAACACGGGTTTGTCAAAAACAGATCATGCCAGACAAATCTTATTGCATTCTTTGACCAAGTGAAAAAATTAGTGGACCAGAGGAATGCTGTAGATATAATTTACTTGGACTTCAGTAAGGCATTTGACAAAGTAGACCACAACCTACTACTCGAGAAGATAGAAAAATGCAGGTTAGAAAGCATCACCACCAGATGGATCCGTAGCTGGCTGACCGGCCATACTCAGCGTGTGGTCCTCAATGGAACCGCATCTATATGGAGGGAAGTGTGTAGTGGGGTGCCCCAGGGCTCTGTACTCTTCAACATCTTCATCAACGATATGGACGAGGGGATAGATGGGGAACTCATCAAATTTGCAGACGACACCAAGCTGGCAGGAATAGCCAACACTCCAGAAGATCGGCTTAGGATACAGGAGGATCTGGACAGACTTGAACACTGGGCGCTATCTAACAAAATGAAATTCAATGGTGAAAAAAGTAAGGTTCTACATTTAGGCAAAAAAACCCAAATGTACAAGTATAGTATAGGGGGTACCTTGCTCAATAGTAGTAACTATGAGAGGGATCTCGGAGTCCTAGTGGACAATCATTTAAATATGAGCCAGCAGTGTGCTGCAGCTGCCAAAAAAGCCAACACAGTGCTAGGCTGCATTAACAGAGGGATAGAATCAAGTTCACATGAAGTATTAATACCACTTTACAATGCCTTGGTAAGGCCACACTTGGAATACTACATCCAGTTTTGGTCACCACAATGTAAAAAAGATGTTGAGACTCTAGAAAGAGTACAGAGAAGAGCAATAAAGATGATTAGGGGACTGGAGGCTAAAACATATAAGGAACGGTTGGTGGAATTGGGTATGTCTAGTTGAACGAAGAGAAGGATGAGGGGGGACATGATAGCAGTGTTCCAATATCTCAGGGGCTGCTACAAAGAAGAGGGAGTCAAGCTATTTTCCAAAGTGCCTGAAGGCAGGACAAGAAGCAACGGGTGGAAACTAACCAAAGAGAGAAGCAACCTAGAACTAAGGAGAAACTGCCTGATAGTTAGAACAATTAACCAGTGGAACAACCTGCCTCTAGAAGCGGTGAATGCGCCAACACTGGAAGTTTTTAAGAAGAAACTGGACAGCCATTTGTCCAAAATGATATAGGGTTTCCTGCCTGAGCAGGGGGTTGGACTAGATGACCTCCAAGGTCCCTTCCAACTTTATCATTATTATTATCATTGTCCCCCAAACTTGAATAATATCTCTCAGTGGCATAATATACATGTTATGAAGCAGTGGAAACAAGACTGAACCCCGTGGCACCCCACAGATCAGGGGGCATCAGCCTGAACTTTCCTCTTCCCAATAACACAGATTGGAGCCACCCACCAAGGAAAGAGAGGAACCAAAAACTGTCCCCAACCCTTGCAGGTGGCCCAGAAGGATAGCATGGTTGATGATGTTCAAAACTGAGGAGGGGCATACTTTCCCCATCCAGGTCATGACACACATCACTGAATGCCTAAAAATGGGCCTGAAGTCTGATAGCAAGAATGAATAACTTTGGCGAGGCTGAACTTACCTATCCATTATCATCCAATTCATGCAATCTAAAAGAAGAGGAACTTGATCCCTTTTGATGTAAATTTAATTTTAATAACATCCATGTCGTTAAATAACTTTAGCATGATTATTTCCTATGTATTCAACGGTTTGTCCTTGTGTCGCATTAAAAATCACTATTTGGAGAGTGTTTTGGGAGCGTGAAATCCCTGACGTAGCACCAAAATCCTCCTTACACCTTAGGAACTTGGAGTATAACGTTGTAGATAATAGGTCTGAAAAAACAGAAAAAATAGTTGTTAATAATTCAGACTCCGCAACATACCGTCTACGAACAGACAAACTTAAGATTTCAGAGTGTCGTGAAATCGAAGACTTAAAAGATAATGAAACAGATAAAAGTGGTCCCACCAGTTTTTGCTTGCAGGCAAATGGTATTTCTTCCAGATATTCCAATGCACCATTGTTGCTACTGTGTCATGCCATTGTTTGTAGACAGTCTCTGTGATCTTCTTGCAGCAGCCAACTAAGTGGTTCACTGTTTCTTCAGCTTCTTTGTACAGATGGTATTTGCTGTCAGAGGCTGTTTTCTCAATTACTAATATTATTATTAAAATCTAAGGGCAACAATGGCAGTTCTATAAGCATAACCATTCTGGGTAATCTGTTTAGGAACTCCCTAGTTTTCTTATATTCCTTTTGAAGTGCCCGGCATTCCTTCATACCACCTGTGTATCTCCCATTGCTGAAAGATTTGTGAGAACTGTACATCTATAAAAAAAAATAACATTTAAACTGTTTTAATTATCACTTTCAGGACAAGAAAAGCCAGAGCAAATCAGAGAACAAGTTGAACCTGCTTTTTCTTTTTTGAAGCTCTGTTGTACACCTATATATAGTTTTAAACAATGGCCCAGATTTTGAAGAATCTTCAAAGGTCCCTTCCAACTTTACTACTACTACTACTATTATTATTATTATTATTATTATTATTATTATTATTATTATTATTATTATTATTTTGTCCGATGAAAAGTTCCTAAAAACAGCTTCCTTTGTTTTGTTTTTACTATGTTAACTATGTGTATCAATAGATGGTGTAGAAAATTGAGTACAGATGCTTCCCTTTTATTTATTTAATATTACAGGATTCATACATGTCTTATTCTATGTCTGAAATTATTTTTAATATTTCTGCACTATTGTAACTTCAAGCAGTTGCTAGACAAGCAGTCAGTAAGCAAAGACTACCTGCATATCAGAGACCCCGAAAGAAGTCCAAGGATGGGGCTGGAGTCTTTGCCCTGGGGTTGCTTGCTTAACTATCTCTGTGTTCTCACTGGATTTCACTTTTGAAGCCAAGGGACCTTTTATGACAATTATTTCTCTCTTTAACATGATTATTTATTATTATTTATTGAATTTATTGAAATAATAATAATAATAATAATAATAATAATAATAATAATAATAATAATAATAATAATAATAATAATAATAACAACATGATGTTCTTCAGTTGCTGAAATCTAGAGAGAAAACCTGAAGAAATGTTAAAGTTTATGGTTCATATGACAATGAACTATGAACAATGAATTATTTTCTCTCTCTAACCTTCTGGACAAGCTCAGGTAGTTGAAAGAACAAGATTGCTAGAATGTAGACGAGGCTGGCTGGCTGGGGAATTCTGGGATTTGAAGTCCACAATTCTTAAATTTGCCGAGGTTGGACACTTCTGATGTAGGCATTTCCAGCAATTAAACCAACCTAATAATGTACAGTATTGCCATCTTCTGCTGTTAAAATATGAAGCACCCTGATTCACCAGAACTGTTGCAACAAACTTATTTCTAGTTTTGACATCTATGTTTCTGATACAGTCCAAGTTATTCTCTCTGATCTTTATGCTTTTGAGGCCTGACTCTACATGCTAGCAGCCCTCTGTTGATCTTGATCTTCTTTTATTTTCCTGGGAAATGAGGCATATGTAATTTAGTGTCTGGAAATCTAGAAAACAAAACATTCAGCAGGGTGAATTTGTGCTAATATTTATCTGGCAGGTACAGCCATTCCTAGCTTGGCCACAAAAGATATTTAAATGAGTGTCAGAGATAAAGAAAAGATTAGCAGGTAGCATAGTTCTCGTTCCAAAGATCATCATCATGTGAACACAGTTCTTAAGTAATAATTGTTTCAGACAGATATGGCAATAGCATTGTTTGAAGTAAAAAAAACTGGCAGGAGCTAAGATTTAGTTCCCCAACATTATATGCAAATCCAATAACAGCACAATTGATTGATGTATTTGCAATGCTTAGGCCTTTTAATTGAAATAAAATCATTATTTTATTAATATATGGTACAAGTAACACAGTGAAAACAGAGACACAATAATCCAGTAAAAATGTAGTCAGTGATATAAATCAGGGGTCTTCAAACCTGGTCCTTTTATGACTTGTGGACTTCAATTCCCAGAATTCCTCAGCCAGGCATGCTGGCTAAGGAATTCTGGGAGTTGAAGTCCACAAGTCATAAAAGAGCCAAGTTTGAAGACCCCTTGATATAAATGGTTGACATAAAATACCAAACTCAATGTTTATTTACTTAATTCATAATAATTAGTGAAATTGAACCTTGGCAACCTAAGGTGTGTGGACCTCAACTCCCAGAATTCCACAGCCACCATGCTGGCTGGGAAATTCTGGGAATTGAAGTCCATACATCTTAAAGCTGCCGAAGTTGAGAAACACTGCTATAGAGAATCACTACATAGCCAATTGACTATTAGTGGATCATAATATGGTCAGCAAATTAGCTCATAGAATATAGAGAATGGGTAGATCTATACAGAAAATGCCAGAGTATTGCAGAAAATCATAGGAAATTTCTGCTGGGACATAATTGTAGAAACGTGATTCAGTATACATCAGTGTTTCTCAGTTAAGTCCCACTAATCACTCTATCAAAGAACCTGGATCTCACCATGACAGAAATGAAAAGGCCACATGTTTTTGCAGGCATTACATTTATAATTTACAGCAAGTTTAAAGGATTTACTTACAGTTTTAAGGACTTACTATGTGTCCCATCGAGATTATTTTTGTATACATGAGTTGAGAATTGCATAGAGTACCCAATTCAGAGTCAAATACTAATGATACATCTAATATGCAATGTCCCTCTCCGAATGGTCACTGTGAATGAATAAGTGAATAAGAAAAGCTACAGGAATTTACTTGAGTAGTTCAACAGGAGGAGGAGAGGAGAGTGACCGGAAATGTTGTATATTTTGAAGGATTGTGTGCCGAAAAGAATTTACTGAATACCTGCCAACTGAAAGAGATGTGTTCTGAGTGCTGCTTATTGTCCCATATGAATGACTGAGTTACTGTTTCCTACTGAATGAGCAGAGCCTGAAAGAGGAGCGAATATGAATAGCTAATGGAAGTTTGAGGGGGAAATTAAAAGGAAATCCTTAGAAATTTTAAGTCAAGTGTATGTATTTGGTTAATATGAAAGGGAGGAGGAGGAGGAGGAGGAGGAGGAGGAGGCATCCTAAGTAAAAGGAAAGGTGAATGGACAGGAGTCTGCATTTCCTACCTGCAATGCATGTTTGTCTTCCTCCTTGAAAACAACCTGGCAGATACTTGCAGAAAACACTAGAGAAGAATTATGTTAGTTGGTGATTCACTACTATGAGGAATTGAAATAAATGTATGCCAAGCAATCATTGCTTCATAAAGCAAGGATAAGTGATGTGACAAAAGAATTTCCAAAATGTATCAGATTCATTGGCAACTATATTGTCCTGCTAATACATACAAAACAAATGATACAGCAAAGAACACTACAACTGTATCCTCATGGACTTAGAACTTAAATCCTTGAGGGCTCAGGTAATTTTTCGTATCTGTGGAGGAGAACCAGAAAAGGAAAACAGAATTCTACAAGTCAATAACTGAGTATGCAGATCATGTCTGTGAGAGAGACTTGATTTCTGGGACCAGGCTCTGAGTTATTTAGATGGTTTATTACCAGCCCAGATGCTACAGTATTGCATCTCATCATAATTAACAGAAATGTCTTTAAAAACCATAGTGAGCTTGATTAGGTGGTTTACACTGAATCATATTGGAAGATTAAAAACTATAAAGCTGGGATGCCAGTTAAGGACTTATGTGCCATATAAACTGGAAGTGATGCTGAAATAAAAATCAGATAAAAATATGGCTCACAACATATACCTAGCAGTGATATTATGAAGTGTGTCAGCCTTAAATCTCTACCTTTCCTGCCTTAGAAATGTTGAGCAAGGGGAGAAGTAGTGACTAAGATTATGCGCTTTTCTTCAGGAAGTGCATCTTTGAGAAGGATAGCATAGTGGCTGATGTACAGGTCTAAGACTGGGTAGATCTAAGATCAAGTCCACTGCAACACAGAACCTCAATATTTCTGAGCCTGTCACTATTTTTGATTGTTCTTGTGATTATAACCTTGGAGGAAAGAATTCTGTATATGCCATTTTGAGCTTGTGACAGGAGAGTGAGATAGATATCTAAAGTAAATATAGTGAATTTGCCCTGAATCTTTCCTTTTTTCCATTTAGAGCTTACTTTTTCTTACCCTGTATAAATCAAGAGACATTTAACATAGGAATATGTTATGCATAAGAACCAGTTTGGTGTACAATAGTAGTTAAGGCATCAGGCTAGAAACTGGGAGACTGTAAGTTCTAGTCCTGCCTTCAGCACGAGACCAGCTGGATGACCTTGGGCAATTACTCAGCCCTAGGAAGCTGACAATGGCAAACCACTTCTGAAAAACCTTGCCAAGAAAACCACAGGAACTAGTCCAGGCAATCATCAGGAATCAAAAACTGGGTTGAAGGCACCAAAATAAATAAAAATGTTATGAACAACAGTGAGTATGAGCACCAGTCCAATGTTAGGTATATTTAAAAGAGATCCAGTGAGCAAGTAGATTTCTTAGGGCGAGACAAGCACTGAGATGTACTCATACTTTTTCTTGTAGATTAATTAAATTGGTCCTAAAGAGGTCAACCAGTCACACAACTAGAACATGAATCATCTTGTTAGTTCCAGGATAATCAATTTCCCAGGGTGACAACTATTTCCAATTATTCTTTTTTAATGCTGTTGCCCTCCCTCAAAAAAACAAAACAAAACAAATTAAAAAAAAATCCTCTAGCGTAAAATGGGGAGAGAAGAAGATTAACATTCTCTCTTCTCTCTTTATTTTTTTAGTAGCCTTGTTGTAAACCATGCTTACTTATGGTTACAATAGTAGATTTGGGATTAGAGGGTTGTAAAAAGGGAGTAGATTTGCTCTGCAAAATTCCTGGCAATCACTAACAAAGCAAAGAGCTTGGTTTTTCTATGTCTCCTTGCTTTAATCAACATACATTTTTTAATGAATAGTCCAAACCAAAACATTTTAATTTCATTCCAAACTATTCCATAATAAATTGCATACCTAAAAGTGCACTGAAATGTTGCATCTTTTTGCTGTGTATTTTTGCATCCTCCATCCAAGGCCAAATTTCTGAGCTCCATAGCTGAATTGAATTTTAAAGCCAGAACTATTTGTTATTGAATCATGACCTGGCTTGTCCTTGTTTGTTGCAAAGAGGTTACACCTTCTAAATAAGCAAGAGCAAGGATGGGCAACTTTTTGATAGCCAAGGAAGGCACTTAAATGAATTAGTACTATGTAGACTAAACTAGAATGTTTTCCACTTTAGGCAGGGGTGGACTTTATAAATTTTCATTTAAAATAATCTATGCTTTGAGGGGAAGCAAAACAGTGGTATCAAGGCCCACATTTTGTCATATTATTTACCAAAAATTATAGTAAACTTCTACAGTCGTAATTATGCTGTCTTGGTGGGGACCGAAGATGAAGTCCATCAACCTGGAGTGACCTGTTTAGTGAACAGTGACCTTAAGAGCCAATTCAGTGTATTCCTGCCTTTGAGCAATTTAGCCTACCTCTCAAGATTGCTGTGGAGATTAAAAAGCTGAATAACAGAGTGGGAAGATACCTTGGAGGTCTTCTAGTCCAACCTCCTGCTCAAGCTGGAGACTTGACAAATGGCTGTCCAGTCTCTTCTTAAAAACCTCCAGTGTTAGAACACCCACAGCTTCTGAAGGCAAGCTATTCCACTGACTGATTGTTCTAACTGTCAGGAAATTTCTCCTTAATTCTAAGTTGGTTCTCTCCTTGATTAGTTTCTGTCCATTGCTTCTTCTCTTGGCTTCAGATGCTTTGGAGAATAGCTTGACCTCCCTTTTCTTTGTGGTAAGGCACCTTAGGGAGTATGTAAAGTAAGTATGCAGGAGTATGTATCTTCCAAAGAACAAAAAGAGAAATATTAAGCAAACCATATATTTTTCATATGGCTGCAGTTCAAAATTAAGCACTTAGAGGAATTATTTTAGAGTTTCATCTATTGTTCAGTTTGTTTCCAAACCCCAAGCTTCATCAGCCATGCCATTTTTACCTAGAGAATATATGTGCAAAAGCCTGTTTCCACATGTGGTGCAGATTATCCTGGGTGGATCGTGGTTTTCGTACTTTGTTGCTCTAAGCTCTGTGAAGATAGGCCAGTTAATTATCATTTAACTACTGAGATTTCTCAAATACTTGGTATAAATCTCACCCTGTGCCTACTTGTTACAGTACATCAGCAGCTTTGGTAACTGTTTATAATGTTCACTCAAATCAATCATATCTCCTTAGAATCATTAAACATTCAGTAACTTGTAATCCCTTTATAATATGTTTGTGTGTGTATGTATGTATGTATATATGTATGTATGTATGTATGTATGTATGTATGTATGTAATGCATTATTTTCTGCTTTCTGCAAAAGAAAACCACAAAATTTCTTTCTCATTCAGAGATAACAACAGAGTATCCAATTAGTGAGTGGAAGCCGTGTACCTTCCAAGATGGTATTTTCCCTCTTACTAGTTGGCACAACATGAGTAAGCATATGATTACACGCAGCTCAGCTTGAAAATTAGGCAACCATCATCTTTGTAGGATTCATGCAGAATTTCACAACTATATGTCCAGATTTTACTAGGAAGAATGGAACAAATCTAAAGTGATAAATGCATAACATATTTGTTAAATTGATAGGAATTAATGTAGACTAAGTTACTTGGATATATAGTTACCTTTGTGTCAGTGGAGCAAAAAAATAATAATTTAATTGAACTGTCATTTAGATGAATGAAAATTGAATGGAGCTAACTCTGCCTGGAGTCACATCAGTGTTAAAAGCATCTACAGAGGAATGGCCATGTTCAAGTAGCACCCCACACTGTTGCCTGCAGAACCTACCATTTAACAATGATGACAAATGCATCCCCTCTCCCCCAACAGAAGACCAAGCAAAAATGGCAGGATACAATTAACATGAACAGGAAAATAACCCAGTTAGACCCAATTGCTACATTCAAGCATATGAAATGGTTTTCGTTGATCTGAAAACTGGACCCTGCACCTGTGGAAAAAATGAAGATTATTAGCTTGAAAACTAACAAAAAACACTAGTAATATCCACAAGGAAAATAAGATACCCTGGCAATACTGTAAAGCTCAAAAATCATAAAAGATGATCTATAATAAAATGAAAGAAGTTTTAAAGGTCCAATTCCCCCTCCAAACAATTGTTTTTTCTTAAACATTATCCAAACTCCTCCAAATTATGCAGAGTTGGCTTAAATATCTATGCCAAGACACTGTTTCTCTTTAGAAGAATGTGATAAATATGTAATTTTAACTCTAGAAGCAGATTCCTTGAAGTGGCAGAAAATTGATGTAGATAGATTAGAGAGAGAGAGAGAAAGATAGAGACAGAGTAGTAGAACTGGACTCTATATAAAGTAATTTATATAAAAGAAAACTATGTGGATTGTCCTCATCTTAGAGTTTCTTCCTGTACAAGTGATCTTAATCAAAATGTTGTCCTGGGATGAAATCATGCATTTTGGAATTTTCCACCTGCATTTTGCAGTGATAACAATCTAATTACTACATGGAATAACAGTTTTTATCAATAGCTGTGTCATGGCAGTAGTGCATTGGGATTCCTTCAAGGTTATGTAGCTACAGCTGCTTTCCAAATCTATGTATATCTGAACTGCATTCGCCCTTATAACATTTTTACCATCTAATCCTAATTTACATCTAATTTCCAAATACAAAATCAGGAAACAAAGCAAGGACATTATACCATATTAAATCACCAGATTAAAATGATTAAGACAATCTTCTTTAACTTTGTGTTCTCCAGGTAGACATCAGCTTTCAAAATTCCTATCATGCTGACTAGGAATAAGGGGAGATGAAGTCAATCTATCAGGAGAACACAGAAAAAGGGGCAGCTAGTTTACAAAAAAGCATATTTAAAATTTAGATTCTTAGACTGAATCCTGAGAAATATGAAAATACTCATCTACAGTTGAATGCCCTATACTCATGTCCTTGTTAGGGAAATAAATTCCTAAATCCAACAAAATGAAAATAGCTAACACTTTTCAAAATGTGACATTCTTCACTGTGTTAAGATAAAGCAGTCCCAAATATAACCGTTATCCTTGATTACTCAATTCACTTTATTGCTCATAGAGCTTTTATTTGCATAACAAATGCCTCATTCTTGCCCAATAGAAATAAGGATCCAGACATTTCTTAGCTGACAGCTGTTAGAGGATATGTGTAAAACAGTTTGTCCATTGATCCAATATTTGGCTACAGGGAGAAAAAAAAAACACAAAGTAAATGTATACAACTTTAACAAAAAGGTATGGGTAACATCTGTAGAAATATTACATACTAAATATCATTAACTCCTTGTTAGCTTTCAGATATTCACTTCCTAACCATACAGAAAATATGAAGTTTGTATTTGGCAATGTTACAAACATATGTAGCTTTGTCAGACACGCCCCAAATTCCAAAGTATCCGCAACTTCACAATGATGTACATTAGTAAACTTGTTTGAGATTATGTCCCAAAGAAACAGAAAGATTTTGCAACCAGACAAGTGGGTGGAGTTGGCAGGCAGGTCCATGAACAAAGCATTAGCTGACTACATAATGAACACAATAAACAACAACCCCTTTTTGAAAAACTGTCAATCATCTATTGAAAGGTGAATTCATTTATTGGACTGTTCAATCCAGTGTAAAGATTAAGGACCATTAGAAAAAAGAGCAAAGTCCATGAAATTGCATCTAGGCTACCAGATGAAATCAGAACATTTTGCAATCATCTGTGGGCAATCACTGTGTTAATATAGTGATTATTTCAAAATATATTCTTTGATTTTTCCATCACAGAGTCTGGTCCTGAAATAGGAATCAATTCAGAGATCAAGTCACCCAAGGAATCAATTCAGAGATCAAGTCACCCAAGGAAGGTTAAAGCTGCACAAGAAGTAAGGTTAAAGCTGCACAATAAGAATTCCAGCAAGTACTCTGCTTTCAGAAAAGAAGCCTATATAGATAGGCAACAATTTGCTCTGTCTTTTTTTTTAATTTAAAGAGGTGGAAGTTTATCTCTTTTGTAAAGGCAGGACAATGTGGATCTGTTGACTGGTTTTTGTAGCTGCAGCTAAATCCATGTCCAGATGAGAAATAATTCTGACATTCTGACTCTATGACTAAATTCAAATCTGCATCCTCTTTTCTCCTCAGTTACTTTTTCTTTGGGTGTTGGATAAATAACCACTTCTTCATCTCACAGTTTTAATTTATGACTTATTCAAGAAGAATCTCACTTGCTCGGTTGGAGTCATGGACCGAGTACACCACCCTTTCTCTTCAGCCCTACACACCATAAAGCACATTATTTTGTGAATTAGTTATTCCTCTTTTTCTTCTTCCTGAACAAGTGTATACTTGGCCTTGTAAGATGCAATCCTCACGAGGAAGGTAAGTCTGGGGTCCTTGCTACTGAGTGTCTGGGAGACAGTGCTTTAGGGTAAGGATAGAATGGGGATAGGGCACAATGCCAGTCAAAACTGTTGCATGCTGGGTGGCATAAACCACAGAAGGTAATTATTTCTGGCTA
This sequence comes from Protobothrops mucrosquamatus, assembly GCF_001527695.2. Lineage (NCBI taxonomy): Eukaryota > Metazoa > Chordata > Lepidosauria > Squamata > Viperidae > Protobothrops > Protobothrops mucrosquamatus. The sequence continues at coordinate 19,765 of NW_015388446.1, forward strand.
AGTTCCCGAGGCTTACGAATCAAGATCTGCCAGCATCTTCCAGCACCTTTTGAACCTTCCGCACATCTTTCTGTGGACATGTTTTTTCAAAAAGGAAGACCAATCTGCCAGTATTTCTTAGTCCTTCCGAAAAGCCTCCAGTTTCTGCATATTTCCCTGTGGGGTTTTATTATTATTTGCTCTTTTCCAAACGAGTCCTGGTGTGTTTTGAGGTTTCTGTTACCTGTCTTGTACACTCATTTAATTTTTGCATGCGGTAATGGCAGAGAACTGTAGCAACATGCCCCAAAATCTTCCTCTCTCAGAGCATTAATAGAACCACTATTTAATGCTGAGTCCTGTAGCAATCGTGATGATAGAATGTCTGATCTTACGAAGGCGTCTATTACTTGAACATGGCACTGGGGCTGTCATCCAGCCAGAACTTCCTTTTATTAATTTCTTGCTTGCAATCAAAAGTACTGCAAAACCTGCATAAATTCATGAAATCAATTTTTGCTATCAAGAAGGAGGTATGAATGGGCTGAAGTGTCTACAACTTCAATAATACACTGAAGAGACCTTACAGGTAGTCCTTGACAATTCGTTTAGTGACCATTCAAAGTTAAAACAGCACTAAAACCAGTGACTTATGACCATTTTTCAGTTACGACCTTTGCAGCATCCTCATGATCATGTGATCAAAATTTAGATGCTTGGCAACTGGTTCATATTGATGACCGTTGCTGTGTGCCAAGGTCATGTGATCCCCTTTTGCAACCTTCTGACAAGCAAAGTCAATGGGGAAGCCAGCTTCACTTAACAACCAGATTACTAACTTATCAACTGCAGTGATTCACTTAACCACTGTGACAAGAAAGGTCATACAATGGGGCAAAACTCACTTAGCAAATGTCTCATTTAACAACATAAATTTTGGGCTCCATTGTGGTTATAAGTCGAGGATACCTGTATTACAATGTACTATAGATGTGTCTCCGTGCATACAATATTGCCATGGTGATCAAGAGAACTGCTCTTTAATCATGTGAGTTCAGAGGAAGATGCCAAGGGCTAGACCAGGTCCTGACAGTTACTAGATGGATAGAAAATGGTTGCCAACTGTATGAGTGTGCGCACATGTGTGTGTATACACTGTCAAACCTTCAAACACTCTGAATTCAGCCATGTTTCTTCGCTTTTCGGTTGCCACAGCAATAGGAGGGGGGAAATGCATTATCATAGTTTAGTCAAAACAATAACTTTCTTGTGGGAACCAAGGTAAAGCAGCCTAAGTGTTTGGCAGGCTGGAGATACCATTAGGAAGCCCGCCAAAGGTGTTACTTGGGGATTGTGATTTATGACACACTAAGGGGTGGGAGTTCAACTTTTACTTTGTAACCTTTTGGGGGGGGGTAACTTTCAGTCTTGGTTTCACCTATGTTCGTGCTGATATTATGTAGCCATTAAAAGTGTTCTTTGAGGAAAGCAATTGCCTCAGAGTACTTATTTCTACTGGTCTCATTTATCAGAACCATGACATACACTACACTCTGTAATATATTTGCTGTCACACACCTTCAAATAGGAGTGGAAGTTTTGAGATGCCACCTTCACCTATTACTCTGCACAACTTCATAGATCTCCACCAAAGTTAGGATACATTCTTCCCAAATGTATTCAGCCCAAATGTACCATCTTAATCATTTTTTTGCACCTATCAGCAATATAGAAGATGGGGAGGGGGGGAAAGAAACCAAGTTCCCCTCCCTTTCCCACAATCTTTCTGGATAAAAAGTAGCCTTCATGCATCTAAAGACCCCATTCTTTTACAGAATGCAAAGGAGGCCGTGTGACATACAGTTATTTTCTTGAACACTAAGCAACTGGTTCACAGTATCTTCTGCAAAGGCAGACACCTCGTTGTTCCTAGTGGAAAGCTACTATATTGGTGTTGCTATACAAATTATTAGAACATTATTGTCATTAACTAAGTACAGGTAGTCCTCAACTTATAATCACAACTGAGTCCCAAATTTAAGTTTGCTAAGTGAATTTTGCCCCATTTTACAACTTTTTTGCCCCAGTTGTTAAGTGAATCAATGCAATTGTGAAGTTAGTGACACAGTTGTTAAGTGACTGACTTCCCCATTGACTTTGCTGGTCAGAAGGTTGCAAAAGGTGATCACATGACCCTGGGACACTGCAACCGTCATAAATATTGCCAAGTGTCTGAATTTTGATCACATGATCTCAGGAACACTACAATCGTTGTGTGAAAAACAGTCATAAGCCACTTTTTTTCAATGCTGATACTGTATAACTTTGAATGATTACTAAACGAATTGATGTAAGTCCAGGACTATCTCTATAGTCTTTCTCAGCTCCTCCCCCAAATTACATAACATCACTATACAGGCATGGGAATAGAAACAGATTTAATAGTTGCTATTTCTGCTGATAACAAGATGACTTATCAGTTCTATCCAATCATTACTTTCCCCTTCCTCTCAATCCGGTCTCTCCTCATACATTGTGTTTGCAATTCAGTGTTTATTTAATTGCACTATATGATCAAATCATATCTTCTTTGTTGTTATTGTTGTTGTTAGTTGCGAAGTCGTGTCCGACCCATCCCGAGCCCATGGACAACATTCCTCCAGGCCTTCCTGTCCTCTACCATCTTCTGGAGTCCACTTAAGTTCACGCCTACTGCTTCAGTGACTCCATCCAGTCACCTCATTCTCTGTCATCCCCTTCTTCTATTGCCCTCAATCTTTCCCAGCATTAGGCTCTTCTCCAGTGAGTCCTTCCTTCTCATTAGGTGGCCAAAGTACTTGAGTTTCAACTTCAGGATCTGGCCTTCTAAAGAGCAGTCAGGGTTGATCTCCTCTAGGACTGACCGGTTTGATCGCCTTGCAGTCCAGGGGACTCGCAGGAGTCTTCTCCAGCACCATAGTTCAAAGGCCTCAATTCTTTGGTGCTCAGCCTTTCTTATGGTCCAACTTTCACAGCCATACATTGCAACTGGGAAAACCATGACTTTGACTATACGTACTTTTGTTGGCAGGGTGATGTTTCTGCTTTTGAGTATGCTGTCTAGATTTGCCATAGCTTTCCTCCCCAGGAGCAAGCGTCTTTTAATTTCTTGGCTGCAGTCCCCATCTGTGGTGATCTTGGAACATTTTCCGTATCCCAGTCATTAGATAGGCTCAGCCATCCCTTGTCTTTTAATATATACAGCTTAAACTTTCTTTTCTAGCCGTTCTAATTTTCACTCTATTTTCTTCCACTTCTTTCAGGTTTTTTTTCATGTCCATTTTTTCAAAGATCTACTCTTGACGCTATTGAGTAATGAGAAGTCAGGTTTCTTGGGTTTCTGTGTTTCATTTTTTTTTAAACTAGTGCTGTAGAACAAAGGCACCTACATTAGGCAAGATGGAGGTCTGCTAATGAAAGCAGCAGGACTCTATCTTGAAATCAGCCTCTGGAAGCAGGTGGAAGTAGGGAATATGGATCAGAATGTTGCCCAATAGAAACAACTGTCAAGGTGAGACACGAACAATTATCCTTCCCATGCAACAACCTGCAGGTAGTTTATAGAAGAATTGATTATTAAGTACAGCAAATGAGTTCATATTGTCAAACAACAAAAATAAAGTCAGTAGAGCTCTGCCTCAGCAGAGAATAATTTCACAGGCTTACCCCATAATTATCAGAAGTGTAGATTCTACCCAGACTGATTTCATTCTATATCTGATATAGTTCCTTCTTTTTCAAGATCCCCATCCTGATTGTATTTCGACTTCACCACTCCCTCATGAGTCATAGCCTAGAGGGCAGAGTTGGGGTTTTTTTAAAGAAAGAAAGAAAGAAAGAAATATAGCAGGTCAGAGGGACATATCGGAAGGCCTGTGACTCACTGAAATGGAGAACAGCTTCTGCATGTAGAGGCATCGCTCAGGGAGAGATTGCAGCCTGGCTAATCTAAAGAATGTGCACTTGGCCGGCAAAGGCACTGGGAAAATGATTGTGTTTGGACAGAGGGAAAGAAATTCCTGAAAATATAGGGGACAAGTATGCAAAGGGAGGTTGTGCAAAAGCAAGCAAACTGTTTCTACTCACCAGAAGAATGTTAGCAAGGTTAACTAAAGAGTAGGGGGGGGGGGAATAATTCAATAATTTGAAGTTGAAATATTTGCACTAATAATCCTTTATCTTATCAGCCTTTCCCAAACTTATTCTTTTGCCATGTTTACTATGGCCACTAACCAGGCAATATTCTGAAGAAAATACAGAAAATAACTAATTACAGCTTTTGATAGGTTGCTTTAAAAGATGGTTTTGAAACTTCACCTCCTGCAGAATATGTGGATTCGTTGACCTATTCACAATTTTGAAGCAATTACGTTGGTTTTAACGTATTTCAATACCCATTGCAAATGCTGACTTTTACTTTCCTGAAATAGTTTGGCTTTCATCACATCAGAGAATATAGTCTCTTCAGTTTAAATATGTTCCACACTTAAAATTTTCTAATCAGGAGTGATAGTGATTCCCTTAAGGAAAAGGCACAATAATCTCCACCAGAAGGAAGGCTTCTTTGCAGTAGTATTGGTAATTGGAACTCTCTTTCCTGAAAGTTTGTATTTAGTATCCTCTGAAAAGACTTTGTTAGAGTGACTTGATTGGAAGGTATTTTCATTATTGCATAACTGGAATATTATAAATAGCATTGAATAAGATTGATAATGGGAAAAAATATCCTGAGCAAGCACAAGGTAAATAGATATACATAATTTAATAAAATTAAATATATAAAATATGAAGTTGAGTTTTCAGAATTTACAAGACAAAGTATTTTAAATATGTAACCATTATATTTCAATAGTTTTACATATTATATATTTTCCCCACATACAATATTTTCTTTTTTAAGTTGGAAAATAATTTTTCTTGCTTCTGATGTCAACAATCCAGCACAATAGTAACATGAAAAAACAAAGTCATCTTTTGTTTCTTCTTGCTTTTTTTATATGTTATCTTTTTCTCTTTTTTTTTTGCAATTACAGACCCCAAAGAGCTGCTTTTCCATTTGGTTGCTACACTTGATTGTGGCTTTTAGTACCTGAAAACTGAAATGCACTGGACTACGTTTTCATCAGTCAACATTGTGTATTTCTGAACAATTGATAGCTGATGATAAAACTGTCCTAATGGTTTAATTGTGTGAAGACTGCCAGAATAGAGCCCAGGACTTCCAATTCAGTGACATCACAACTCATGCGTTTTTCTAAGAAGAGAATGCCATTTTCTGACAATCAAAATATTGTGGAGGCTGCCCCAAAGGTGCTTTTCAAAAGGCAACTGGATTTTGTTTTTTCTTTGAAAAAGTTTCACTTCTCATCCAAATTGCTTCAGAACTAAGAAGCAAAACATTTTCAAAGAAAAAACAAAGTCCAGTTGCCTTTTGAAAAGCATCTTTGGGACAACCATGACCTGAATGATTGAGAATCTCCATGGGCTTTGTGGACTCTATGTTGTAACTTAGTAAGCTCTCTTAAAAAGGCATATCCATGAGGAAAGGAGAGGGAGATGATTCTTTCAAGCTAGAAAATGAATGAGTACATTCTTTCAGAAGCCTACAAATTAAGTAGGAAGACTCTGAAATGAATGTAAAAGTAACTCTTGGAAAAGTTGACATGCCTCCAAGAGCCTCACCTTGCTGAACACAAATGCCACCTCTTCATTTCCTTTGAACAGTTGCCCCTGCAGGATGTAACTGCTGAAGGGCAAGCAGATACCTTTGTTCGGCTTTGTCTTTCAAAACTATTTCACCACCCCCAGGCATGACAAGAAGTACTTAAGTAAACTCATTTCACTGTTTTAAATGTAATCACTACAAAAGAATTATGATTCCCAGGATGAAAAAGAAAAGGACAAAGGGGTTGTTGTACTTTGTTTTGTGTATTTTATTATACCTGGTGATTAATAAGAGGCATATCTGGGATTGGTCTTGCTATATGCATATCTGTGCTTTTCATATATAATTTCTTACCTTGATCTATGGTGGGACTAAACAAAACATTTTGTATTTTATCATAGAATAGAATAACAGAGTTGGAAGGGACCTTGGAGGTCTTCTGGTCCAACCCCCTGCTCAGGCAGGAAACCCTATACCATTTCAGACAAATGGCTGTCCAATCTCTTTTTAAAAACGTGGAGCATTCACAGCTTTTGGAGCCAGGTTGTTCCACTGATTAATTGTTCTGTCAGGAAATTTCTCCTTAGTTCTAGGTTGCTTCTCTCCTTGATTAATTTCTATCCATTGCTTCTTGTCCTGCCTTTAGGCGCTTTGGAGAATTCATATCATTTGCTCTGTAATGTACAAAAAAAGCCTCACATCTATTTTGTTATTGGGAATGGTAAACTCCAAAGATCTTAAACATTTCAGAGTAATGTGTAGAATTACCGTAGTTTGTTTCTGAAGCGGATAAAGAGAGTAAAGTGATTTCATCTGGAAAATATCTACCTTTATTGCATGAACCATAAAAAGTGCACTTACGACTTGTGGTTTTGATGATTAGGGGAAAAATGGATAATAGAAAAAATTAAGCTTTTTTTAAAAAAATATCATAGAATAAGCAGTAATTTTGTAATTATATTTGCTGCAAAGGAAATTGGAAGCTTCTTTCTATTTCCTCTTGTCTTTTCTTTGAGCACTTTTGTCTCTCTTTTTCCTCTTTTTCTTGCTTTTCTTTATTCTGTATTAGTTTGTGTTAGTTTTTATGTTCCTTTTAAATATACACACCTCACAATTAGACCATGTTTTGCTACTGTAAAATAGAATCATTAAGCATGTTGCAATCAAAAGTTATTCCAGGGGAAATGGAATGAAGAAAAAAATAAATAAGCAAAATATGTTAATTCCTCAAATTACTTAAAATGTAGAATATAACTGCGGTCAGGTGTAACCATGTACTGGTTCATTTATCACAGCCAATTTTTGAACAAATCTCACCAGATGCTGGCAGAGTATGACAAAACCATTCTTCAATGCAGGTTTAGTCCTTGCTGAGAAGGAACAGTCACAATTTGTAGATCATTGCCAAGCTGTGCAGAACGGCTTCAGCCCTATCCCTGTGACTTCTATGAAATAAAATGAGTCACTAGATGATGATGAATATGCTATTACTAGGCCCAAATCTGCTCTCCATTTTTCCCTTTGAGACAGAAGCATCTAATTTTTATACCTCATTCTCATGTTCTTTCAACATTCCTGCTGATGTTTTCTTTGCTTCTTTGTTCTCAGAGACAACTATTTTTTCCCCTCAAGTATCTTTCCAACTCATTATAGTTCTTTTATGAGACCCTTGGTTCAGTGGTATCTACAGCATCACACAATCACTCACATATGCAATGACACATAGCGATCACCCGGAAAGACAAGTACGTAAGCTGCAGTATTGAGATTATGATTTCATGACCCATTTTACCACATGTCCCCTTGCCTGCTGCAGATATCCATTCCCTGCTTCCTGATCTGAAAAACCCTCATAAGAGAAGTTGTTTTAGAAAGAATGACTGCACAATAAAAGGCATGACACTAATACCGGTATTCATCACTTGACTAGGACCCTGGATTGCCAGCCCTGTTGGAATAGGTACCTCTGGGTGAGACAGGTGGTAGACTTGGCTTAAGACTGTGATATCTTAATCACTTCTTAACTTTTATGCTTATTAGAGTTTGAGATCACCAATAGAAGAAGAAAAAGTCTGCTAGACTTGTAGCTGTTTCTCCCCCAATAATGGAATGCTCTTCCCAGAGAGGTCCACTTGAGGTCTATTTTAATTCTTTCAGCAGGAAGCAGAGAGCCATCTTTTTCTACAAGCTTTTAAATCTCCATATATAGGTTTGTGATTGCTAAAGAACCTGCCATTTTCATATCACTTTACTGTTCATTCCAGTGCATAAAACAGGACCTGTAGAGGGGGTATTATTTCAGGAGAGGCATAAAGAGACCATAGGCTTTCACGCATATTTGATTATTTGAAAGAGAAAGACAACAGTTACTACTGTAAGAAACAAAAACTACCCATATTCCTTAGTTTTCCCCTTATTCTTGGTTGTAATCCTTTAATGAATCAAATAAAGCAATTAAAGAGGATCTGTGAAATCTAAATTGGCATAAAAATGGTTTGGATTTTTTTTGCCAAAGCATCTAATGTTATAATTAAAACAAAGACCTCAGATTTAGGGATACTCTGCCACACCTCTCTTATCCACAGTTATTTCCACGTTCATAAAATCCAGTATTTTTAGCATGCACCAAAATCAAGTACTGGCTGAGTCATACCTCAATACTCATTTGGAACAAGGGAGGGCCTCCATCCTTCAAAGCAGGATAATTCATGAGTCAATGGAATATGTAGTCCCACATTGGAGAGCTGTAATGGTATGTAGGAATGACTTTAGGAAACAGTAAAAAGAGCCACAGCCAGGGAAACAGTAGGCAGTTTAACTTTACAACTGGATTGAGGGAATGACAAATGTCTCAAAAGAGATACTCTTGGGTTTCTTGGATTGTAAAGGTGACATGAGAAAAGGTTACTTCAGACTTGCAAGATCTTGTTTTAATGTAATCTCATAAAATAAAATATAGTTAGTTCACCTGGGCATGCTTTCTCTCTGGACTACATTTCATGACTGGCCTAGTGGCACAAAAATACTTAATTTAACAGTACTTAAGCCAGAGTTTAATTATTTCTTTTTAAGTATCATCTGGATCTAAGATGAGGACTTTCTCTGTTTAAAATTTTGAATTTCCATTTTTTTATATTATACATGCACATACACACAGGTTTTTCTGTAACTTTTGTAATTAAAGAAAAATTACGATTTCTTTATAATTATTGATGATCTGATCTATTACAACGATCAATTCAGTCAACTAAGGATCAAGTTATCAAAAACAATCTAATTGAGAAAAGATTATTATATGTATATCCACTTTTTATAAAACAATGTAAGAAGAGTTTGAATATTTTTACACGTATGCATTTTGCAAATGTATTGGTTGTTTGGGATGCCTTTAATATTCACACCTGTCTTACTGTTTGTATGTCATTGAAAAAGAAAATTGAAAACTTTTCAAAGTTCAAAGGTACCTTTGAGTATGTGAAATATGATCTATACCAAAATTATATAAAGCTTTCCTTGAGTTTTTAATTAAGATGTTAAATCCCTTTATACTCCTGAAACAGAATATTTACTGAGTTACAAACATCAGATATATTGGGAGCAAGATGAAAGGCCAACAAATTACTAGCCTTTTGGCTGAAACAATAGGAACAATGTAATATTATCTCTTCTATTAAGGCTGCCCAAGGAAAAAAAATATAGTGACTTAATTAATCCATTCTTTTTTTCTCTTAATGGTACAATATTGAGTTAAATAAAACTGAGGAAGAAATCAATCTATTTTATATAATATTTGCTCCATGGAATTACGCATGATCCAACTGCCTAAGTGCCTATTTTATCTTATATATAATAATAAATATCATTAAATCTATGAAATCAGGAAAAGCTCCCAGACTAGGTGATTGTCCTATTGAATGGCATATATTGGATTCTATCACCCAGTACAATTGGAAGTCTATAATGATGTCTTTTAAAGTAAGGATTTCTTATTTCCTTCAGTAAGCAAAGTTCCTGCTGACTGTGCAGACTTTTGTCTGACCAGATTGAACACTGATACAAAATATTCACAAAAATCTGGTCAATGAACTTCAGTTGTCACTTTTCACAATCCAGTTTCGTAAAAGAGTTTTGTAATATTTATAACTAATTGGCTTTCTGGATGCTTATTCAGAAAAATTGAAATCAGTAGTGACAGTTTCATTGCATGTAGAAAAGGCTTTTCCTATTATGAAACAATTTTTTTCAAAACAAGTCTTGCTAAATATGAATTTTCTCCTTTACTATTTCAAAAAACGCAGTTATCTCTTCTATCAAAATGTCTCACAGAACCCATTAGAGATAACCTTTATCTCTTCTTATTTTTCTTTTGATATTGGATCCTGACTGCTTATGTTCCTTCAAGGTAGGCAGGGCATGGAACAGATAATACAAGGAATACAAGAACTCTATTGTTATAAAGCAGTATTTGTTAACCTCAGCAACTTTAATTTCATCATTCAGAGATTAATCATGAATCAGTCAGTGAGACTCCTTGCAGAGGATCCCCAAAACCATTTTTTCAACTTCTAAGAGCAAGAAGCATTTTAGAACTTGAAAGTTCTTTTTTTTTTCCCCTAGCTGCTGCTGCTGCTCAGAAATCCTTGACCTTCCTTTGCAAATCTGGTGCAAGTAAAAGTACTAATATTTTGGATCAGTTTATTACTAATACATTTTAAGCCATTTTTGTCATTGCTAGAGAATTTTAGATTACCTAAAATTGAGAAATGGCTGCATGATCATTTTGAAACAAGATTGCAGCAAATAAATTAAATATATAAATAATAAAAATTAAATAAATAATCAATAATCAATTATATCAATAGCATCTGAAATTCCCAAATTGCTATCAGTATCAGAATGTATCTTAGGTAACTTTACTGTATTTTAAGTAAACAATGAAATGTCACAAGGAAGACAAATAAAACAAACATTTCCTTTTCACATTACTGATAAACTTCTAGATCAGGGGTGTCAAATTGGCGGCCCATGGGCCACATTCATCATGTATAGGCCACTCCCACCCTGGCTCTGCAGAGGCAAAAAATGTTGCAATACATCATGATACGTCACATGACGCGATCGAGTTTGACACCCGTGTTCTAGATGCAATTCAAGTTGCTGGTAGGGACATATGAAGCCCTTCGTGACATTGGGTCTGGTTACCTGAGGGAGGACCCTTTTTCCACTACACCTGGTAAGAAAGGGAATAGTAGGCATGTTCCAGGCCTCATCCTTGCAGATTACAGGTCTCAAGAAGCATCCTTTCTATCCTAGTGCTCTCTCCCCACCCCCAAGAGTTGGTTTTGCCCTGATGCTACTACCATCCTTTAAGTGAACCTTGAGGACCTGGCTCTTCCTCCAGGCCCTAAGATGAGACATGGTTTTCTTTAGTTGTCAATCTGGCCTTGTTCTTTTTGAGTCTTAATAGTTTTATAGGTCATGCCTTATTATTGTTTATTTGTTTTTAATTAATTGTTTTAAGCCATTTAAAGTTGATTTTGTTTGGCAGGCCTTTTCATTTGCAAAAATAAACAAATAAAATATCCAGGTGCTTTACAGCAGTGTTTCTCAGTATCAGCAACTTTAAAACGGGTGGACTTTAAGTCCCAGAATTCTCCAAGCAACTTAAAGTCCACCCATCTAAAGTCACTGAGGTGAGAAACACTGCTTTAGACAATGTTTAAAAATGGTTGGCTATCAATCTCAAAAAGTTTAAAATGTAAAACGGGTGAGGGTATATGAGCTTGCCCTATTATTGTTCTCTTTTCGTTCAATATTAATACATTTATTATTATGGTATTACAAAAACCTTGTTTAAGGATATGAATGTACTTTAGGTATCCAAAACCTGGAAGAGATCTCTGTATGAAGAATTGCATATTTATTGATTTTGTGGGGCAGCAAAGTAGACCATATATTGAAAAAATAATGTAGATGCAGATTTATAGTCTTGGATCCCCATTGTGTATTTGTTTTTACTTCATGAATTAGTTCTTCATGGAGGAAAGATTGAGCAATATTATTCTCTGAAGTCAAGGTTTCATGATGCGATAGAAAATCAGGCTGAATGATTTGTTATAAATGGCACATTTTTTGGTTCTTTTCCTCTCTCTCTTTTTTCTTTTTTATGTTCCCTTTTGTTCTTTTTCTCTATTTTATATTAAAGCCATAAAAGTACTTTTTAATTATAAAAATATAGATATCATTCTTACTCCAAGAGGAACCCAGAGCAGTTTTACAAACAATAAAAACATTCATAAACCAACAAAGCAGTTTTAAAGCCTATTGGCTTTAAACTAAAGCCTATTGGCTTTAAACTAAAAAGTGATATTCAAATACTGAAGAGAGATAGATACAACAACCTGCTGCTTCTATTTTCAATTACTTTTTTATACTATTTATTATGTATAATGAGAATAAAGCAATATGGGGATACAAGAGCTTTATAGAAGACAAACAACACAGCAGTTACAACACTGGAAAAAAAACCTATCTGAGGAAAACCCTTAGGAAAGCCAACACTTTACATTGTTTTTATGATTTGAATTTTTGTTTCTGTGCAGTATTAGAATGAAACAAAAGAATAACAGTAAGAGTGATAACAGCAATAGCAACAACATCTGCATGGCAATCAATAAGTTCCTAAAAGTCATTAGTAAATTGACATTAGTCTTCTTTTATAGCTAACACTGAGAATTACATACAAAAATAGTTCTTAAGTTACAGGCTACATAGGTGGCCTTTTCACACTTAGAGAAACTGTGCCCTGTGCTATAGATAAAATATGTCAGTAACAAAACAATTATTTGTTTATCTTTCCTTGGAAAGAAAGTGCGTTATTTTCACAGAATAAAGGTTAAATACCTCATTAATCTTCTGCCTTGCTCCTTGTATTGCAGGAAACACCTCTGGGTAATCAATAGCATTGTGTACCCCAAGGTTTGTCAACCTGAGCAAATTTAAGAGGTGCAGGCTTCAACTTCCAGAATTCAGGGAGTTGAAGTCCAATCATTTTAAAGTTGCTAAGGTTGAGAAATATTGGCCTACACCTACAGTTGTGGTCGGCATTATTGCTGAGCACAGCAAGGTGAACCACTTTGCCTTGCGTGGGCAGTTTGCAAGAATTTGCCCACACCGCTTAGCACTGGTGAGCACGGCCTGAGCCATTCTGACAACTGCTGCCAAAGAGAATATAGGGGAACAATAGCAAAGATGCACTGCCATGTCTGTACATGCCCAGAGAACCTGCTTGTTCCAGGCAGTGTAAATAAAGGTTGTGCCTCTGAGAATGTTATATGTGGATTAGACATCTTTATTGCTGAATTTCCCATGATTAGGTATTTAATGTTATTTATATATAACATTATCTATATAGCGTCGCTATAACTGGCATGATTTGTTTTGAGCCTTTGCATATGCATTCTTTTATTATATGCCTCTGTTTAATGTAGAGGGAACCTTCTCTCCTGTTCATCTCACATTTTCAAGCCTTCAGTGGGGAATCTTTTGCAGATCCTGTATCTGACATCCACAGATGTTTCTGCTTTTTCCAGGATGGAATCAACAGAGTTAAAACTAGTATGTTCTTTGCTTATAGTTACAGGAGTGGAAGTCAAAACATTTATTTTTACCTAGAAACTTTTGTTTTTTCTTTCTTAAATTGCTGTGTGTTTTAGTATTTTTATTTGCACCCACAACCATTTGATATTGGACAACCACATATAAATCTCTAGTAGTAATGGCAGCATTAGTAACACACACTCATGTAATGCACATATTCATGCTAACAAGGGTATTTTTAAGATAATTTCTTGTCCCTCCCAATGGGTGTGAATGCATTCACAAGAAAATGAGTGATGACTGCTAGAGTTTAGAATGGCGTTATTGTATCATTTGGCTAAATCATTTGGCTAAAAGAGTACAGAGAAGAGCAACAAAGATGATCAGGGGACTGGAGGCTAAAACATATAAGTAACAGTTGCTGGAATTGGGTATGTCTAGTTTAATGAAGAGAAGGACAAGGGGTGACATGTCCTTCTCTTCATTAAACTAGACATACCCAATTCCAGCAGTGTTCCAATAGCTCAGGGGTTGCCACAAAGAAGGAGTCAAGCTATTCTCCAAAGCGCCTGAGGGCAGGATAAGAAGCAACGGATGGAAACTGATCAAGGAGAGAAGCAACTTAGAACTAAGGAGAAAGTTCCTGACAGTTAGAACAATTAATCAGTGGAACAACCTGCCTCCAGAAGCTGTGAATGCTCCAACACTGGAAGTTTTTAAGAAGAGACTGGACAGCCATTTGTCTGAAATGGTACACAGATTATTATTATTATTATTATTATTATTATTATTATTATTATTATTATTATTATTATTATTATTATTATTATTATTATTATTATTATTATTATTATTATTATTATTATTATTATTAAATGAAAGTAGACAGATACCTACCTATAACAGAAAAAGTCTTAAAGGATCCTTTCAAAGATGCTTACCATTGAAAAAGTACTCCATATTCAGATATTTCTTTAAGGTAATTTGCACATCCATATGCATATTATTTTACATTCCAAGATTTTACTGAAAGGAGAAGATAGTAAAGAGAAGGGAAGCAATTATGAAGTGAGCAGTTCTTTTTTCCTTAGCTTCACAAAAGATCAAAAATGGCAATAGAGGTGAAAATCAAATTCAGGAAATGAATTCCAACACTTGATTACAATTGTATTAAAAGCAAAGTTTTTTCGGTAGAGATGAAAGAATTATGGCAAAAAAAACTTTGGAATAAATTTGTTTAATCTTCATATTACAATCTCGTTTGCTACTCAGTGAAGTTACTGTAATGGTACATAGCATTTTTGTATTTATTCTGCCGCATTCAGTGCCCTCCATTTATATTAGAAAGATATAGACAAACTACATGATTGAAGGAGTTAGGTTGGACAAAAAAAATATTAGAGTACATACAGGGTTCGCTTTCCCCCCATTGCAGTCACATCTAAATTATTGTTTCATGTTAAGAGTTGACATCTTGCATTTTTATCTTTTTATCAATTGTATTTTATCGCATGAGTCAATAAAGACTCACCTTGTGGTGTGAGATGGATGGCAAACAAATTTAATAATAAATGATGATCTTGCAGTTAATGAAATCTGTTTATGACAATACAGTGATGGTAATACTTTCAAATGTTAGAGTTTTACAGGTTTGATTACTATTATGTTCTATTGCAGTAGTTCTCAAAGTGTAGATGGGGAGATGATCTGCTAAGTCAATAAATAATTTAAAATTTCTCAGTTTTAATTTCTCATACAGTAAATATTGATAGATACAACCCACATAAACCAAAACTCTTTTCCTCAATCATTTTTAAAATGTAGAGAGGTCCTAAGATTAAAGTGTGTAAGAACAGCTGTTCTGTTGTAAACTGCTGCAGACTGACTTTATGGCTGGATGCATGCAATATATAAATAAACAAAAATAAACAAATATAACTGATTTTTTTTAAAAAAAAAACTGCCTTTTTTGCTTCCATGGAGGTTGTAATTTTGCTCTTTTATCCTCAGAACAATTTTGTCAGGTAGAGAGCACGATTATTCCAAGGCCATCTAGTAAACTTCATATTCTATCAAGATTTGAACCTGGGCCTGCTAGCAAAGGAATCTCCAGGGAAATCAGAGTGTGATAAATAACTAAAGCAGCATCAGATCTCTGCTTTTATCATTCTGATACAGAATTCTTTTTGCATTTGCATTTTTGCATGCATTTTCCCATAATCTTAAAAGAACTTTTCTGAATATATCCACATTATATACAATTTCCTTATGAAATGGATTCATAAGGGAGAGGAGCCCCATTGTAAAATACATTGCAGTATTTGGACAAGTGTAAATATCAAACTACATCTTATAGTCTGATATGTATGTGTTTTAGGAAAATGCAAATGTGCACGTGTATACTCTTAGTGGCCACATAGATTTTTTTACAGGATGATCTTTTCCTCTGTACTGGTTCTTCAAATATTTCAGTGATACATGCCTAGCCACATAACTGAAGGGTCTATGACAACTCGTCATGGCCAACTCGACACGGGACAACTCACCATGGAACAAGAGTTACACTAATATCAAAGAAATAGTAGAATAGAATAATTAAAGAAAAGATGCCAAAGGAGGGATGAAATGAAATGTGAATGAGTTGGCCATGGCAAATTGGCCAGGGCAAGTTGACCATGGTGAATTGCTTATGGCAAGTTGGCTGTGGCGTGTTGTCCCATTCCATAACTGAATCCATCCACCTTGATGCTGGTCAGAATAAAGATCAGGTTAATAGAGAAAATCTCTTCAGACATCTCATTTGGCACATGGAAAACAAGAGATCCATCAAATGAGGAAAGAGAAAGCCTGACATTTTATTTGAGCTATGCTTCATAATTTAGCTTCTCAAAAAGGATATGTATCCTGACATTGTCCCCCTTAATACTAATTTTGTGATGAAGTTTTTATCATCCCTTGAAATACATAGAAGAGAATGATTTAATTTCTGAATCCTCATGATCCGGACCCAAAGATTTCTGTGAAACTTACATCTTCCTGCTCCCTTCATTCTTTCATTTCTTTTGATGCTCTGCCATAGTGAAGGCAAGCTGCAGGGGCAGAATCTAGACCTTACATAACAGTTTCAAAAACAGATGGAGATTGATTAGCTGAAGATGAGCTAATGGTTTACAAGTATATAAGAAATACTGATGGACAAATCATCTCATGGTGGGTTATTTCTCACCTGTCGCAGTCTGAGAGAATAATAGTCATGATCCATCCTTCTGTCACAAGTCACTTTTTTACTAAAAGAAACATTGTGATTCACTTGCTAGATGGGTGCCAACTCATTAACTGAATGCATGAGTGAGTTCTCCACCACCTTCTTCGTTTGCCTAGAGTTTCCTGAAGCATCTCTTATCAAGACCCCATCTGCTTAGAGGAGGAATGACAACTATCCTCAGCATGACACTGGCATCTCAACTTGCAATAAGCCTTCCGTTTCATCATGTTCTCAAAGTCACCATGGAACCAGATGGCCCTGGATAGGATGATTTCATCTCTTTTTAAATACGGTCATTCCTTCTAGTGAATTCTGGGAACTGGGTATAAGTGAACTCTTATATTAAGTCCACAAAATTCTCCTGAGAATATATCAGCAAGGATCAATAATCAGGATAATTTAACTCAAATGTAACCTATCTAAATATTTGATTGACATCTAATCAAAGGAAATAGTTCAATCTTTGTTATGTGTACAATACAGTATCAATAAAAATACTTTTACTTCACTTCGTATTTTAATTTTCTGAAACAGCTTATGCTATTCCCTATATGACATGCATCTGAAGAAGTGGACTTTTAATTCACAAAAGCTTATGCATAATAAGTATATAGGTCTTCTAGCCCTATAAGATTTTTCTTTTTACACAGAAGTAGGGTATTCTAAGAACGTACTCTAAATTATCTAATGATGCATAATCTGCAATTCCGACCCTGGAATGTATAGTGCGAAGAGAGAGGAAGCAATATTCAACATTACTTTTTGTTAAAACTCTCACTTTCACAGACCCCTGCATGTCCTCCAAAATCTTCTTCAGGAGAACCACAGAAAAGAGACTAATACCCTTCCCTTTATATGGGAATTATCCATATAAAAAAGACATTGTCTGAAATAAAATGTTCCACTCATAAATTCTCAAATTGTAGGTTGGGTTATTAATTGTACCAATAGCTGTCTGCTATTAGCAATTAATTGATACTGTCAATTCACTCTATTCAATGATAAAAATGGTTTCCTGTGGAACCTTAAACTACAACTTATTTAACAAAAAATAATATTTAGAATTTGTTGAACTCCATTAACGTCTGTATAGAAAAGGACTGTCTAGGACCGGGGTCCCCAACCTCCGGTCCATGGACTGTCGCCAGTCTGCAGCATGTCAGAAACCAGGCCAAGCAAACAAGCGAAGCCCCATCCACAGGATGCAGGCAACATGAGAAACCATGCCCCTTGAGGTCCACAGAATAACTTCTCTCCATAGAACCATTCCCTGGTGCCCAAAAGGTTGAGGGCCACTGGTCTAGGACATCATTTTGTTGAACATGTAATGCTTCTTTAAAGCACATGTATTTTTACAATGTCTTATACTTACTAAGCTTTGGGAGAAAGTAGTGACTATATTAATGTGATTGTGCAACAAAAGCATAGTAATATCCTCTTGAATATTATTATGTTATAATAGTGTCAAGCTTGAAGCTCGCTTTGCTGATGCAACAATTATTGCTTCTTTGTTTGCCAACGAACTTGGGGGGAGGATGGGGAATTGAAATGCATGCATAAAGAAAGCAGACCATGAGAATCAAGGACGATTCACCAGATGCCTGGCCCAACATTTTCTCATAACAATATATTTGCACCTAATTGGGCAATGTCACCTATTCATGGATGGGAGGGAAAATTCTATTCTTTTACTATAGGGCTTTGGAATGGGGTTTGCTAGAGCTGGTTTTGCTATCATATGTGCCGAAATGTTGTATTCAATAAAGTTTTACATTAAGAGAGCAGAATGTCTCGAAGGCGTTTGCTTGGTTGGGTTCGTCAGTTGGAACCTTGACATATAGTACATGGAATTTCACAACTGAATAATGTAAATGGATTCTCCATCCCCTTATTTTGGCTAAAAGACTAGTATTGCAACATTTGAAAGATAAATGTATGCCCCCGTTTACTTAATGAATTGAAGACGAGATTATACTTGCTACCAATGAGTGTACTGCCTACAAATATAGACTTTATATGGATAAATGTAATGAAATATGGGATTCTTTTATGCAAAATATAGAAGGTTAAAAAGAATTATCATTATAAGCAGTTAGATTTGTAAACTATTTACTGTTAATGACATATATACTTTTTTCTGTTGCATTTTTTCAATTATTTTTAAGAACTTGATCATGTACGTATCTGTGTTACATTCCTTTTGTTTTTGTTTTCTTTTTATTTTTCTGTTTTATTTTAATAAAGCAATAAAAATTGTTTAAAAATTACTTCCTGTGGACAGCATCCAGGTTTTGAAAAGGGTAGGGGAAAATAAAAAAATATGAACGATATTATCATGTAAATGCTGTAAACAGAATGCACAATGCTGTAAACCTAATGCACAATCTGCTGGACTCACAACTTCTGATCAAAGGCTTTTGCACCACTATTCATTGTCACGCAGGCAATGGTCACCTCTCAGTTGGACTACAGTAACACACTCGACATGGGGCTGCCCTTGAAACTGGTGTAAAATGCAGCAGCAGGTGATAGAACACACATTAAACCTCTGCTTTGCAAGCTGTGTTGTTGTCAATTTGCTTTCAGATCCAATTCAAGGCGCTGGTGTTGACCTTTAAAGCATTTCATAGCATAGGATTGGATTATTTCAGGGACTGCCTCTCCTGGGTTTAATCTACCCATCCCAACAGTTTCAAGGTGGACATGTTACAGGTGCAGTCAGCCAGGGAGCTACATTTGGAAGGCACTAGGTGGTGGGCCTTTTCTGTAGTGACACTTGTGTTTATGGAATCTTCTCCTGCCTGAGTTGGGGTTGGCCTCATCACAGTTAAGCTT
This sequence comes from Protobothrops mucrosquamatus, assembly GCF_001527695.2. NCBI lineage: Eukaryota > Metazoa > Chordata > Lepidosauria > Squamata > Viperidae > Protobothrops > Protobothrops mucrosquamatus. Next base: position 39,147 of record NW_015388446.1, read on the forward strand.
CCAACTATCCTTTAAGAGCTGGCTGTGTCAGGAAGCCTGAATACCCCAGGTGATAGATGAATCTATAAATTAAAAAATAAACAAATAAAAACTTGTGATGTGGCTACATTATTATTAATATTTCAACTATTATTTCCTTGTTTGTTTTGTAGTTTTTAATATTTTTGTTATAATTAATAGTGGTATTAGTTTTGCATATTTATTCACTGTTTTTAGCTTTTTGTATGCCACCCAAGGTCACTTTTGCGTGAGATGGGCAACTATATAAAATAGATAGATAGATGATAGACAGACAGATAGACAGGTCAAACCTTTTCCCTCTTCCTTATCAGCAGTATCCATGGCAAACAATGATGCCAAAATGCTAATGTGGTGATGTCATTTCACACATGCCACTATTATGTCACTTAGTAGGCAAGTCAGAGCATTTGCACATTGACATTGTCACTGTATGCTTTGTATACCCCCCTCATCTCCTCCTGTGGATGCCCACATTTTGTTTTGTTTTTTTAGGTGCAGCAATAATAGTCAATGAAATTACCAGTGCAATGCAGCAAGTCAGAGCATGTTGGCTGAACAACCCAGGCAAACAAGATGAGTGGTCTGTTGTTTTGCATCCCAGTCAGAGTGAAAGCAATAGGAGAACAATTTCGCCCCCCCCCCACACACACACTCTTCATTGAAAGCTTTGATCTGATAGACCTCAGTTTAGCAGACTTTGGATTTACCAGCAAAAATATTGTTAGTTTATTATGTTTATAATATCTACAGGCCACATGGAATTCCTCTGAATTAATTCCTCTGCCAAAGCAGGCTTTATTCAAAATGGATCCTAAAAACTACAGAGCAATCAACCTGACATCAATGCCTGCAAAGTTCCTGGAAAAGATAAACAAGCAATGGATCTGCAAACACCTAGAAAAGAGCAAAGCTATTACTGGAAGCCAACATGGTTTTGTTAAACAGATCCTGCCAGACAAACCTTGCTATATTCTTTGACAAAGTGACTAAATTAGTGGATCAACCAAATGCTATGACATAGTATACTTGGACTTCAGTAAGGCATTTGTCAAAATAAACCGCAACTTACTTTTTGGTGAGATAGAAAAATAAGGAATAGACAGTATCACCACCAGATGGTGATTGGACTAGAAGACCTCCAAGGTCCCTTCCAACTCTGTTATTATGTATTCTGTAAATCTAAAGCACTCAATAAAAGGGCAATATTGCAGATGAAGGGTAACAAGGTATGAATACCATCAGTAAGTCCAACTAGTACAAGATCAGTTTCCTCATAAGCTATACTTGTCCAAACAAGCTTCTTGCCACCGTCATCATTTGAAAGTCTAGTGGCAGGCTGTGGGGTCAATAAACACTTCCTTTTTCTGAATCCAATCCTTGGATCCAAACTTTCCTTTTATCAATAGCAGTTCTATATTCTCTAGATGAGGGGAGTCAAACTGCCAACCTGCGGGGCCGGATGCATCATGCCAAAACCGCGCCCACCCCATTGCCAGCAATGGAAAAAAAGTTGTGATGCATCACATGACATTGCAAGTTTGACACTCCTGCTCTAGATAAAATTTCAGTTTATTCTCCTTTTATCAAGTTTGTGCATTGTTCAAGGGTGCTATTTACTTCCATGATATTAGATGGTGCTCCACTTCAAACCTTCAGCAGCAGTTGCATGCAGATGTTTAAAAGCATAGAGAGCAAGTTAAGAGTCTGGGGGATGCCAAGAATCAATGACCTAGGAGTCAAGCCTTGGTCCCCAGTGCTAAAATCTGGGTGCATCCTGAAAGAGTGGAACCATTGCACAAAACCCAATTCCCCACAAATCCCAACTCCATCAGAAGGATGTATGGTTGAATGGGCCTAAAAGCCCAAGGAGATTGACAACAATAAAGGAGAATATTTGTAGCTCAGGGCTGAAATGAGGAGTCCTTGGTGCTCTCTGAGCTTGACTGTTTTCTTGCAGAGGTTTCTAACTAGCATTGATGTTGTTTAGTTTGGGTAATGAAACGTCCAAAAGATGTTATTTAGTTTGGGTAATGAAACATCCAAAAGAAAACAACCAAGCTTATAGAGCCCCAAGGACCGCTCAGATCCACAACAAGCAAAGTTGCACATCTCTATTTAGGTTTCCAACATAGATCATCTACCAAGGCCACAGATGCCTTCCAGAGGAAACCCAAATTCAGCAATGGGTCAAATTATCAATTTCAACCAGATGCACCCGGGATTGCAAAGGCACAGCCTTATCAGTCGCCAGGACCAAGAAGGAAAGGTTAAAGACGAGTAAATAATTAACAAAGATTTTTCTAAGCTATTGAGACAATATCCCTCCCAACCCTCACTTGAGGGGGGCGTCAATCCCTTGCTGTTCGAGGCTAAAAAAATTTTTTTTGCAGGGGAGGGAGGAATGCCTGGGCAAGAAAGAGTCCACAAGCTCATCCCCCACCTTTCCCCTCCCCTCAGTCGCCAATATTTGGCATTTTTCCCTCAGAAGGAGATGAGCAACGGTTGCTAGTTCTTTCTAATTTGCGTTTCCTCTGAAGCAGGGTTTCTCCACAGTGCCGGGGTCCCTTCGCGCCCTTCCACCCTCGGGCGCGCGTTCCCAACCTCCGCAGCCCGCACCACACAACTCCCTGGCGCGCGCCGTTTCGCTGTCTCTTAAAACACGCGCTCGACACCTTTTACTCACACACCGGCGCACAGGCATCCCCCACCCCACCCCACCCTTTTGGCGCTGCCTCTTTCTCCTCCCCGGCAGCCGGAGGAGGAAAGGAGCGAAGAGGGCGCGAGCGCGGCTGCTCCTCCTCTAAGCGCCTTCTGCAACTTTGCAGCTGCCTTGAACTTCTCGGAGGAGCCGCTGCCGTCGCCACCGCGAGCGGCCCTCGTCATGCGCTTTCCCCAACCCGGCCGGCGCTCTACATCGTCCTCGGAAGATCCAACCAGACAAAGGGAGAGCCGGTAAAGATTTGGAGGAACGCTCCTTCCTGCAAATACCAGGTAAAGGAGGGCCGGGCGGCTTCGCTTCTGCGTTTTAGCGCGCAGGTAAAAGGGCGAGCGTGTGCGCGTTTGCTTAGGGAAGACCCTTCTTCAATGCATTTTGCACAGGATAGCCGGCGCGTTGGATTCAGGCGCCCCTTTGGAAAACTAATGGAGAACTATAGGGCGAGTTTGGTGTGGGGGGGGAAGCGGTGCGGGCTGAAGGGTGTTTCACAGTTGCCCTCGAAACCTTTGGCGAACTCGTCGGGGCAGGATTTTACGCGCATAGTGGCGGCTGAATCCGAAGACGAACGGCGCCTGAGCTGCGTTCACACGGCGCGCTAAAGCAGAGTAGAAAGTAGTTAGGACATTGCAGCTTGCTTTTCCCAGCGTTGAGTTTGGTTTCTTTTATTTTGATTGGGTTTTTTTTAAAAATTTCATTTTGTGGCGTAGTGATTATCTGATTTATTGATATTTTCTTCTCTCTGCAAATTCAGGAATGAATGAAACATGTTCTGCAAACCCAGCCGTATTGGTTGGGTGCTCTAAACTTTCATGGGTCGAGTTGTCAAGTTATACATCTATGCTTTTCAAAACATGGTATCCCTGCATCTTATTAATACCAACTTATTTTGGGAAATCTTGGAGTTGTATTTAACTAATCTTCCATACTGCTGCAACTAAGAATTTCACACCTACAGAAGGAAAAAAGTTTGCAATTGAAAATCAAACAAAAACAGATGCCATACGGGCTATGAAAGTTTATTATTTTTTTCTCCAGAGACCTGCTAGCTGCTATTGTCTCAGCCCCCTGATTGTTCTGTGGAGGTAAAACTATTGGCCTGTTTTAAGGGATTTTTTATATATAAATACTGAAATCATAGAGGGAAGTGCTTTCAACATCTGGGATGAAGCACAAAATAGTACTAGGTTTTATTTTTTAAAAAAACAACAGTTGACTGTTGAGAATGTTCTATTTATTCCTTTATTCTATAGCTTTGCTGTGTTGTCCAAGTTCCAACTCCAAGAATATCAAGATGAGTCAGAGTAGAGTTGGTTCTTTACAGTGAAATCAGTGGATTTAATCCGCTGGCTTTAATGGAGCACAATCAAATTGTCCATTTCTATTTTGAGAAGACTATACCTTTCCAAAAGATACATGCCTTCATGTGGATAATTTCATCACAGTTTGCAGCTGAATACAGCGGATGACTAGTAAGAAATGGATTTAGTTTTTGGAACGAGGATGGAAAGGAATGTTTTAGCAAAAAAACAGAAGCAGGTTGGAGTGATCCCCTCCCCAGGTTTCTCTATCCTATTCGTGGGCTTTATGTCATTATGAAATTGCAGCTAATCTTCCCTGGATTTTAGAACTTAAAATGAAATCATGCCAGAATACTCAAGCAAATGAGTAATTCTGCCACTACATATCTTTGAACAAGATTGTAAAGTATTTCTATCAGCCTGACTGCTTATTGCTGTCACCAACAAATTGACAGCTGTGGGAAGTGTTGAACAGATACCTCAGTGGAGCCAAGGCCTTCCAGTTGTCTTTCCATACAGGTGTGATGTGTGTGCATATGTGTATGTCCATATCTGGTTAATAAATATGCATGTGTGAGAAAAGATACACCAGATTCTTGGTAGAGTAGTAGGATTGACTACTTTAGATAACAATCTCTAAGTAAACTGAAATCATGACTGGTGTGCATTTTGTTTCTTCTAGGACAAGTGAGAGAAAGATAGAAGGTGGGTGAGGAAAGGAAGAGATAGGAAATATGCAGACATTGACAGAGCAAAGGTAACACAAGTTGTAGCAGTTATCAGAGAATTAACCTTCTTGGGGATTTAAGACCAGACAAGGTGGAATAAATGATATTATAGTGACAAAGATCATCTGCTCAATAGCATCTACTTCTTGGAATAATGTGACATTTCACATTAAAATAATAGAATTCTGAACTTTCCCTGAAATAGCCACAAAGTGGAGTATCAGGAGTGTGGAGGGGCATGGATGGGACAGCCAGTAATTTCTGATACTTCTATTATCAGGTACAACATTATGTTACAAATTAGCCAATTGTTGTCTGAGTAGAGTGTAATCCAGCCAATGTTTATCTGTTAAGTTGATAGTACCATACATATAGGTAGGGTTCATTTACTTCAGACTTTTGTGGATACAGATTACAGCTGTGTTTACATGCAGTTTAAATGGAGAATTCTGGTGCCATTAATTCTGGTTTAATTCTTCCTACCAGCAGGAGTGGCTTAACTAACCAGGAATTAAAAGCTTAGTGTTATAGCCAAACTTTTTTGAGTGGCTATTCTTAAAGACTGTAAGCCAAATTTTTCATGTTTTTTGGGGGGGGGAGGGAGGTGTTGCTTTTGCAATCCAGATTTCTTGCGGTGGCAGCAAGTCAAAGTCCACTTTGAATTGTACAGTAAAGTTTTAACTCCTGGTTCATTAAACCATTCTTTTTGGTAAGAAGAACCAAACAAGGATGTACCAGGATGCAGCCCTATCCACACAGAATTCAGTGTCTTTGTATGCATAGTGAAGTATGCACACAGCTTTCCCCCCCCTGAATATATTGCAATTCAGTATAATAAATACTTCTTAAATTTAACCATTTAATGGCCGTGCATTTTCAATACTTTACTTTCACATGAGGTTTAATATAGAATATTTAGTCTTAAAATAATTATTTCAATAATTTAAATGTAAAGAGTAAAGTTTAAAAGTCCTGCCCAAGGCTTTCCTGGAAGTTTCTCAGATGAGCAAGTTTTGGAAACTTGTTTTTTGTTTTTTTGTTTTTTATTTTGCACCATACAAGCTTAGTTTATGTTAAATGAAACGTGTTAGTTTACTATTTTCATTACTTCCAGCTCTCTGGTGTTAAGAGATTGATACTCTTGTTCTGTTAATAAACTTTTGTAGAAGACAATCGGAAGTGTTAAGCAAGTAAATGAACATTGTCCTTATGAAGAAAGGGAGGGGAAATAAAAAATAATTTAAACGCACCTGGAATGCAGCATTTGCTGCAGGCAACAAATGCATTTTGCAGTATGATGTAGAGAAACAAATTGTATAGGATCATCCATGCTGATTCTTAGCTGCAGACGTGGTCTTTTTTTTTCTGCCTCTCATTAATTATGGCTGTAACAGCAAGTGAATACAGGCACAAATGTTCCTCACATATCAACAGGCACATTTTAATCTTCAGAAATGCATGGAGATAATAGGATTAAAATTAAGAGACTTTTCTTGAAATGCGGGTAGCATTGTGTTATTAGAATAAATCCAATTTTGCTGAATAGACAGGATTTCTCCCTCTCCCCCTTTTTTGTGGTTTTTCTGGAGAAGTTGAGTAGAAAAAAGCAAGCTTTGTGCAGTAGAGACATTTTCTTTTCCTGGTTCTTCAAAGTGCAATAGAGCCCTTTTAAAGCACATGGAAGAACCATTTTTAAAAAAATACAGAAATCAAATAATATTTTAGACAGAAACAGTGAGATAAAGTTACCTGTGCTTTCCGTTTTGTACTACAATAGTAATAACTTTTTCTTTGGACATCCCTCATGAAAAGTGCATTTCTACAAATCATTAATGGTGGCTTTTAAGAATAGCTGCTCCACCCTAAATCTCATCACCCACGTCTATACATAATAGTTAATGGAGCACAGAAAAAACAATGTATCATGTGTATATGAAATTTTACACATTTTCAATAAAGGTTAACCATATTTCATAGTACTTATCCATACACAATCTACATCTTATACACTACTTATCCTTGAGTTACAAGTAACATCAGGTTTTCAGTCCACTGAGTACCTAAGGCCATACATTTATATTTCTAGTGTTGAATGACTAATCTCTTAACAAGAATAGCACAAAGAATCCATTTTGGGGTGATTCAGTCAATTTCCAGGTAATAGAAATAGTTCAGAAGAATGTAAATGTCAGAAAATAATAAACCTTGTCCCAAACTCATATTAATATGTAACTACTTTCCCCCAGAAGGATAATAAATTTAGGACATTGGAAAAACATATGCTTTAAAGAAAGTTTCAATGTTTTGCGGGTAGAGAATATTATTCCCTACATAGCAACAACCAGGTGAGAAATTAAAAAGAAAAGAAACCTAACAATAGAAGGGGTCTGTTTGTTTGTTTATTTATTTACTTACTTTATTATTTTTTTACAAATAACGCAAGGTAGAAAACACATTCAACACACCTTTCCGCCTCCTGTTTTCCTAATAGAAACAACCCTATGAGGACTGGCCCAAAATCACCCTGTTGGCTTTCATTATTCAGGTGGGCCTAGAAGTCACAGTCTCCTGGTTTCTAATCTAGTGCCTTAATCACTGGATTAGCCTAAACTGGTTCTTTACACTGCATTTACACAAATTGGGACAATAATAAGTGCTCAATTGGTAAATTACACTCCCTCTTGCACAATTCTTACATACATACATCCATCAATCAATCAATCAATCAATCAATCAATCAATCAATCAAGTCTTGCTGTTTTGTTCACTTTCTTTTTCTTTCAGTAGCAAACTTGCAAGTCTAATGTCCATAATGTAAGAAATTAGATATTTCAATTGTTTTTATTTCTATGCTGTCCTTCAAACTCAAGTTTTCTCTGGGTGGTTTTGCATGGATAGATGAAAATCAGTCAAAATTCTAAAATAAATATACATACTCAAATATGCTTATTAAACACAATAAATGCAATAATTAACAGGCATAATTTTAACAGAACAATATAAGTCAGTGAGGACTGACAGACCCAAATTCATTTTTCTCCTTGGTGGCTTTGAAGTTCTGGACCTTGTAAAATTTTCTGCCAAGGATTGAACCCACCAAGAATGTTTTAATCACAAAACTTGCTTCAGAGTGAACAAAAGCAAGTCTCCTGATAGTTGAGGAAGAAAGGCCTTCTGGTCCTGCTTGTGTTGTCTTTTATATGGTGTGGTTGTCAGACAACTTTCTAGATACATCCTACTTCACCATCTTCTGTTTTTATAAAGATGCTTTTTAATCCATGTATTGTATTGTTTCATAGGCTTGTATTGTTCATAGACAATACAACCCTATGAAATCCTTGTCAATGTCACTTATATCCTATGATCCATTGCTGTGCTGCCTTTGAAAGAGAAAACAATAAAACTTCATGGATTTGAAATAACAATCTTTCTCTGTGCCATAATGCCTACATGTTTGTGTCTTTCAATCTGGAAGACAAAAATTAGGAGAGCAGAGTCAAGGATTTATTGACGAAAACTAATGAGGGGTAAGTCTGTTATCAAATTTCAAAGTTTTCCCATAGTTTTTCAAGGACACTGAATTTGCTAACAAGAGATAGCAACTTAGACTACATGAAAGATGAACACATTTAAGATTTAGTTCTTTTTGCTGCAAAGTACTCACACGCCTATGCTTTTGAAAACTGCTAATAAGCAATAAAGTCAAAATAAATTCAGTACACTTTTGTCAATAGAAAGAAAGTATACATACTGTCATTTGTGATATTTAGTCAATTCTAGTAAGTTTTTCCTGCTTTTTTTTTAAACTGGCCTAACATTGCTTGGATATATTTAATTCTATACCTCTGTTAGCAATTCAAAGTAGAGCAAGCAGTGAAGACCACAGTTCAGCCTACCAAACTTTGAGAAAGTTAAAGGGGGTGATCAAGTAATGTCTCTAGAGGGGTGGGATGTCTATCTGTCTCTCTATGAGGATTTCAGAGTAGGAATGGGAATAGGAGGCTTGTTGGAGGCAAAACAATCCAATTCCAATCTTTGACACCTTAAATATCAAAAGAGTTGAAATTTGTGAGGGTATTAGATGAAGGTGAAGAAAGAGCAGTTTACTATTCACCCACTTTACTATCAAATTTTGTGGGCATAACTGGGTGATTGTGTGTTGCCCATCCATTTTAGAGCACCAGATATGTAAGTGTAGCTGAAATGCTATCTGCTCCATAGAATTAAAATGAGGCATACATATACTACAGAGTCATGACTGACTGTACCTCTTTACTTGCATTACATAACTTGTTTGTGTAACAGTTCTAAGGAATCATTGTGGACCTAATTAGGTAATTGTTAAACATTTTTGCTTTTTTTCTCAAATCTCAGAATCTTAGAAAATTTCTATCATGAAGAAACCAAGAAAAAAAAAGTGAAGTCAGAAAAAGCAGTGCAGAGTTTGTCCTATATGTCTGTGCTAATTTGCTTCACGGTTAATAAAATGGAGAAAGAAAGCATGAACTCAGCAAAAGAAATTGAAGAAGACTAGAATAACTTCAGTTTTTCTGATGGTATATGAAGGGGACACTATGTAGCATTAATGTAGAGCAGCGGTTCTCAACCTATGGGTCGCGACCCCATTTGGGGTCAATCGACCATTTCACGGGGGTCGCCAAGCAAGGCTGTCCGCCATTTTTTTTGTCCGCCATTTTTTTTGTCCACCATTTTTTTTGTCCGCCATTTTTTTCCCCTTTTCCGGCGGGTGCCTTACCTCCCTTGGGCTGGGCCAGCTGGTGGTCGGCCTGCTCCGTCTCTGCCGCTTGCCAGCTGCGCCTCGGCCAGCGCAGGAGGCAGAACCACACATGCGCGGCACTCCCAGGCAGGGAAAGTCCTCGACTTACGACTGGTTGGGTAGTCCTCGACTTACGAGCGGTTTAGTCCTCGACTTACGACCGGTTTAGTCCTCGACTTACGACCGGTTGGGGGTCGCGGCATTAAAAAGGTTGAGAACCACTGATGTAGAGTTAATTTAAAAGCATAAAAGATGCTAAAATTGTGAAAAGCTAGAATATATTAAAACAAAGTATTAAGATAATCTAAAAGAAAGGGTTGGAGCATTAGATGGGTATATGGGCACATAAATGGTTGTTGTTTACTGCTTGGTTGTGTAGGTTGTTCTTTAATTAGGATATTGTTTACTGCTTTATTATTTGTCTGGTGTTAATCCTGGTTTTAGTCCCTGTTTATCTGGATGTTGATTGTTGGCGAGGTGGTATATTGGTCTTTTTGTTTCCTTTTTAGATTTTTTTATTGTCTCTTTTGAATGGTGTGTTTGTCTCTATGTACCTGTTGATGGCTGATTTGTCTGAGTGCCAAGCTTCTAAGAAGTCCCTAGTGCTTTTTGTATTTAACTTGGTCTAGGATGCTCTACAGTTTCCGAATTAAAACCCGGTTGAGTCTGTCCATGTGTGGTGAAACTAAGATATTTTCATTGTGTCTTCTGACTTCTAGTTGGTGGTCATGGATGTGCTCTGTTAGCATTCTGCCTATCTGTCCTACATAGTGGTTATTATGGTCCTGACACTGTGTGTTGTAGGTGACTCCTGTATTTTCTTTTTGGGCTACTATGTCTATTAGTTTACTTTAGATGTTTAGGGGCTTTAGTTGGTTTGTATGCTACAATGGTACTGTCTGGTTGTAAGAGTCTGTTGGTTGTTTCTGAGATGTTTTTGATGTAGGTTTAGATGTTATTCTTTCCATATTGTATTGGTTGTGCTGTAGTGAGTTGAATAGCCAGATACTTTTTGATGAAATTGTATGGGTATCCATTTTGTTGGAAGCTGTTGTGTAGGTGATCTGCTTCCTTCTTCTGTGTTCTGGATTGCTACAGTGTGTATGTGCTCATCTGAATAATGCTCCTACACAGCTCCTCTTGTGGGAGGAGGTTGGGTTGTTACTTTGGTAGTTGAGAATTTGGTTAATGGTGGTGTTTTTTTTTTAATAAACTTGTATTTCTGATTTGCCACCATTTACTCTTCTGAGAAAGACATTCTGGAAGCATAGTATATTGTTATTTTCTTCTTCTGTTATGAATTTTATTCATTTGATGATGTTTCTGACTATTTCATGTGTCTTCTCAAAAAAGGTTATTGCTTCTTTATTATGACACAAATATGTCATCTACATACAGGTCCTTGCTTTCAATTGTATGCACTGGAGTGCTATATTTTCCAGCTACTGCATTATAATCTCTGCTATGAGTCCTGAGACTGGTGATCCCATGGGTGTTCTCTGATTTGTTGGTATAGTTGTCCATTAAACTGAAAGGAGATAGTAAGGCAGATGTCGATGAGATCCATTATTTGGGCTTTTTTCAATTTTTGTGTATTGATTAGTCAGGTGTGTTTTGTAGTATTTCTGCCATGGATTCTTGTGTTTTAATGACTGTATATAATCACAGATAAGCCCATCTGCAGAAAAGACAACAGTAAAAATTTCACCCAAAATATATGAAAAATGTGTTACCTGCAGATAACTTGACCCTCAATTTTTTAACTGCAAAAGTAGGTGGGAAACTGCAAACTGTTACATCATATTTTAAAGCTGTGATGTGTTTTAAAAAAAATCTGAGCTCTGGTCTGCAGATAGGCAGATCATGTGATCCCAATTTTTGAGTTATATTTTGAGGAACTTAAAATCCTTAGAGCAGAGGTCCCCAACCTTTTGGGCACTAGGGACCGGTTATGTGGAGAGAGGTTTTTCCATGGACTGGAGGGGGCGTGGTTTTGTATGCTGCCTGCATTCTATTTCTTTGTTTGTGCGGACCATTCACTGGCATGCCACCGACCGGTACTGGTCCAC
>NW_015388446.1:51298-58035 GCF_001527695.2 Protobothrops mucrosquamatus
ATATACAATTAAATATCAACATCTTTGTTACATTTTCCTAATAATATCAATAATGTTGGTTTAAAATATCTTTTCTAATTAAAATATATCTTAATTGCATTTGCACTTAATATCCATTTGTTCAATTAATATCCTGTTTTTCCTGATTTTTTAAAATTTTAATTTCCCATCAATGTTCAAAATATCTCTATCGCTTATAATTTCTCATAATAAGTTATATTTGGGTAACCAAAAGCTTCCCTTAGCATTTTCATATTTCCCTTCTCATACCAAAATATAATATTCTAGTTACAAATCCTTTCTAGTTATAATAATACTTCTATTTCTAACCGTTATCTATTCTCAGCCATGTTGAAATCTGACTAATAGTATAATATCCCATCTAATGGGTCAAATCCTCTATTTTCTTCAGTTTTACTCTAGCTATCTTCCTTTGCCAACTAACTTTCCAATCAATTCCAATCCTTTGCCAACTAACTTTCCAATCAAGTAATTCTTCCTCTATTTTTGTGTATATTGTTTGGAATAAGAAAGACAATTTGATTAAAGTATTTTTGGAAGGACACTCAGTCCATTGATATTCATTAAACAGCCTCCTTCCTTTTCTAATTTCCCCCAATTCTCCTAACAGCTCTATCTTCCATTCAATCAGTTCTCCTTTCTTATCCTCAAGTGTGTTCTAAGATCTTGACAGGTAAGATATCTTTTCCATTTCCGATATTATTGCTACATCTTCTAATTCTTCGTTTGTCTGAGTCTGTCTATTAGTTCCTTTCTTTAGGTCCTCCATCTTTGGATCTGCTTCCTCTAATTTTCCTTGTATTTTCTGGGTTGCTAGTTCCTTCTTTGTAGTCATTTTCTGAGTTTGTATATTTAGATTTAAAAAATTGTTCTTTTATCTCCTTTGTGTTATTTTTAGTCTCATCATGAGCTAAGGCAATTGTCTCCTGTATTGATTTTAACATAGAAAGAATTTCTTTCTGAAATTCATCATTTTCTTGTTGGTATATCAGGCTGGGGACTTTGGGGACAGGTATTAGGGATAGGTTTTTATCATTTGAAGCTAAGTATGGAACATTCATTTTGTTTTTTTATGTAGTCTTTATAGTCCAATCTATTTAGGAATTTAAAAAGTTTCAATCAATTGTCATTTGAACTCCAAATTATCCAGCCGGCCTATCAGTCCATCCTTAAGTCTCCCCTTAGCAAATATAAGTAAAGTTTGAATTTTTCAAATTTTTCTGTCCAATGAAAAAAGTATCCTTTCTGTCCAGAGAGAAAAGAGCAATTAAAAATTGTTCATCAATCAAAGATTTATTATCTATGGCACAGCTTCATGGCACAGCTCTAAAAGTCAGTTAGTATTTATGTTCATAATCCAGGCAGGCCAGTTTCAATATAGTTCACTGTCTCTGTCACACAAATAAGCAGCCCAAGAAGTTGTGTTTTTTTCTTCCCCTTTTCCCAGCTGCAGTCTTCAAAAGTGAAAGTTTATGAAAACAACAAGAGTCTTATCTGAGTCTGGGCTTCCTTTAGGCATAATAAATTGTAGTGCTGTAGTTCGCCACTAAATGTCATTGACACCGTCTTTTAACTTTTTACATCCAAACTTATATTACAAGCTTTTAAAGTCTCTTTTTAAAAAATCTCAGAAGCACTTTTAGTTCCCAGATTTCAAAGTTATATATGTGTATTGATTCCAAATTAATCTTGTAATTTTCTCTGTTTTCCCCCAAGCAATTAATTCGCCGCTTTTCTTTTCCTGAGGGAATGGGGTGGAAATTCCCCTTCCCTCTCTCATCAGGGAGGATTCTTTGCTTTGGGTGATTTTTTCCCAGAAAAAAGACTTAAAAATCATAAAGAGAGGATAGGGTCTTACCCAGTTCCATCCACGTTGCTCGAAAGTTGCTGGTTAATGCTTATTTTGTTCGGTTGTCAGCAGTTTCTGACTGGCCACACGAATGTAACCAGTCTTTCCCCTGCTGGTTTGGAGGGCTTCCTCAGATCAAACAGAAGGGCCGCTGCCCTCCCATGATCAACGAGGGTCCCCTACTTCTCTGTCGCCTCTTTGGGGCAGCTTTCAACCCTTCTTAGGGTCGCCAATGGGGAAAAATCAAACGTGGAAGACGGAGCCCCGTCTTCCTGCACCCATTACGCCGCGACGTTAAACCGGAAGTCTTGGCAAGTTTTTTTTCCAGAGGTCCCTTGTCATTTCCTCCTTGCTAGGCTGATAGACATTATTGGTCTGAGGTTACCAGCTTCATGTCTAAGGCAGGACTAGAACTCATGGTCTCCTGGATCTTATCCTGATACCTTAACCACTACACCAAAAGTCATTCTTCTGTAGCTAATAGGGAGCTAGAAAAGCTAGAAAGACTAAAAATTTAATTCATTGCCCATAGTTTGACTTTGCATAGTGTTCATACCTAGAAGAGGAATAGTGTCATGGTTATGTATGCCACAGAGGTCTTGATATATAATAAAATGGACTTCCTTGTTATATCCTAGTTTACCATCCTGGTTTATTAAGCCAAGTTTAGATTTAGGCATGCTAGATCTCTGATAGTAGCAATTGGAGGAACATGAAGAGAGGCTGGGATATACACCACTATTGCTCTTCTACAGCTTTACTGTCATGCTTTACAAAACATAGACTAATTTCCAAACACACATGAATGCTATACAGCAGTTTTATCTGTTTCTTTAAGAAATTTGTTTGGATTTCCTTGCTTCAGTTCAGACATAAACATAATGCCAATTAGTTCATAGTTAGAAGAACTTGCAATTTGAATCTTATCATCTTTGTTTTCTTCATGTCACAATATTGTAGCAATTGGAAAGAGGAGAAAGCCTCAATAGAGGCAGTTTCTGATTGCCATATATTCATTTCTCATTAATATAACTTGCAAGTGAACACTTACAGAACCAAAATCTGTATGCATTTATGTAGTGTTCTGTATACCTTCTGAAAGAAGCTGTAATTACACCTAAAGTGTGCTAGGCAGGAATTGCATAGCCCATCTGCAATATAGAAATCATCTCAGAAGACCCCAAAATACTGAAGGTTTTCCAAAGTCTCATCTGCAGCTTCTTTAGGCAAGCAGAGACACAGTGACATTTCTGTAGACAGCCATCTGCTATCTAATCTCCTAATTTGTATTCATTTATCTTTCTTTATTGCCCTGGGGCTCATGGCAGTACAAAGCCTCATCGTGTGTGTTTACTCTATGGAGTTGTACTTCCCTTAGGTAACTTGATTGTTTACAGAATAATATCAAAATGCCCATAATTGGAGTGTGAGCCATCTCTTATCTCCATGGAGGTTATAGCCTCCATTGTTATGGCTGATTGTGGATTGAGAAGGATAGAAGAAAAATATAAAAAACAGTGTTCCAGTTTAGCCATCCTTTTCTGCTTGATAGCTTTATTAGCACCTCATACGTTGGCTGTATTTACACATCATATTAAGTCACAATACAGTTTGCTAAGCTTACTGTGCTGTGAGAGTCCAGCCGCTGTAGTTCGTAAACCATGGTTTACAGATTAGAGTGGTTGAATATAGCTGCTGCTGCTACTACTACTACTACTGCTACTACTACTATAGCTTACTAACTATGTAAATTCACTCTGTGGTTCAAATCCAATACTTTCCAATATTTTCAGGAACAATAACTAAAAGAAGGATAGATCCATACTATATACTATATTTATTTGCTGCACATCATTTTTTGAACGCTGATAATATTATTATGACATATATTTCTGTATATCATACTTTGTATGACAACTTCTTGCAAGGCCATGCTCATAGTAGTTTAATGTAGTGGGTTCATTTATTGGGGAGAATAAGTAATGTATCCTGATCACCTTCTGTTGGGGATCCATCAATTCCGGTGTGCAAAAATCTGGAAACACTAGGTGGCAGCAAACAGCTAATAGTTTTATGTAACTCTTTACTGCCATCCAGTGGTTATTCAGATATTTTCAGCTGATATCTGGTTGCCCCTAGTTGTGTTCAATTTCTTTTTTTTTACAATATAGAAATACTGTAACAAGATATAAAGTTGTCTATGAAGACAGATGTAAAATTGAAATTGGTACATTTTGTATTGTCCAAGCAAAGAAAATGGGAAACATTTGAAATGGTCAACATGTACACAAGATGTCTTTATAAAGTCAGTCACTTGGGATGAATTGATTTTTAAAAGCATGGGAGAAGATGGAGAAAGTAGAGACAAATATCCCAAACTCTGCACGATACATTTAGGGGTGTTACGAGATTTTTATTTTACAGGAGTTGTGAAGAACAATGCAATTTCTCCTAGCAGTAGTTCCAGTGATATTTGCTAATTCATCTTTGCTGGTGTTGCTGTTAGGAAAAAAAGTTTTTAAATGATTTTTCTTATAATTTATGACTGCAATACTTCTGCTGCTGCTACAGAAACCTCTAGGAAGTTACAGTTCCAACTTATCTGAAGAAAAGATGTGATTTTTAAAACCACATATTCTGTTAGAAAGACAAAGCAATGGACATTGTGTCATTTTTTGAATGCCAGTATGCCAAAACTAATGAAGTGACATTCTTGTAGCCTTCTGTTCATTCTGATCAATTTTATTAAAAAAGGGGTGGGTGGGTTTCTTACTAATCGAAAGAAGGTAGCATTAAATATATCTGGTATGTATTTCTATATTCAAAAAGCACTTTATCAAGGACTGCACTTAATTATACCAAACCAAAAAAGGGGGGGGGGAGATCTGCACTTAACAAACTAAATCTCTCTGATCCCTTGATCGCTTACAGCCAAGTCCATTGTCTACTGTTGAGTCTTTGATGTTTTTCTTTTTAAATCTATTCAGTCACAGGAACATAAAATTTCCAGTGATTCTCCCAAACTCCAATTTTTCATCATAGTGAACTATGTATGCTTCTACAGTACGAATGATTTCTGTCTGTCTAACCAGTTCCCTGACCAGCAGACCATAGAACAGACATGTCAAACACAAGGCCCGGGGGGCGGATGCGGCCCGCAAAGTGGTTTCATGTGGCCCGCAAAGGCATCCTGGAAACAGTGAGGGAACGGCCCCCGCTGCCTTGGCCCTAGCCCAGGCCGGCCGGGAGCCAATGTACAATTTTGTGGTGGCCCTCTATGCTGAAACGCAGTCAATCTTAGCTCCACAAGGCCATCTGGAAACAGCGAGGAACCAGCCCCTGCTGTGTCGGCCCTGTCCCCTGGGTGGATGCTGGGGAGGTGTCACCCTTTGTGAGGAATGAAGAAATGGACTATGCCTTGGCGCTTGCCCCGGTCCCACCCCCTTCTGCCAGAGACCCTCAGATCTGTCCCACTCCTGGCACCCTTGACGCGAATGATGTAGAGCTGACCATGCCCACCCAGTAGGCCACACCCACTCCATCCACGCCCACCCAGTAGGCCGCACCCCCCTGGCCACCACCCCCAAGGGCAACTGCAATGCTGATGCGGCCCTCAATGAAATTGAGTTTGACACCCCTGCCATAGAAAGTCCTAATATTTTTTTCCAAGTGAGATTTATGGCATGCTCAATGAATTTTGGCTGAATGTTCCATTCAGAAGGTTTAATTTACATTCAATTCTGTTAATTTCAATTTGAATCTTTGTTTTGAAGAAAAGTCTCAGTTTTGTTGTTTATTACGAGATTTTCATCTCTGTGAACCCCTGTGGTTCCCTAGGGAGGAACTGTGTCACAGTAGCTTCCCTCAAGTTTAGCCAAAGTGGGAAGATAGGGCAGTTTGCAAACTTCTGGAGGAAAAACTGTACAAAGTTAGATATTTCCTTCTTGACCATCTTGTGGCAAAATTAATGCAAGGACATTATAGTTCACCCATCCTCCACCCATGTGTATTTTCCCAAACTTCTCTTTGAAAGCAGTCTCAAGAATCCATACTTTTTTTATCAGATTAAATGTGAACTGATAGAAACTGATGTGGGGGGATTTTTCTGCTGTGCATTACTATATACAATAATTGGATTCTCAGTGGAAAAGATGGGAATTATAAATGTAAGAATAACTGACCTTTTAATTCCTTGGTCTTCTGGAGAAATAATCTGTGGTTTCCTCTGTATCTATTTATTTAATCTGTTATTTTCAAGTGACTTTTTCAGAGCAATGTGTATGGTAAAGCCAGATTTCTGGACAGTATTTTTTTTTCCTTTTGCATGAGGTTGTGGATAGGTCTTTTCTTGTTCTACCTTAAGACTACTGTTACAGAGACCAACATGTAGAAACATGTTTATGAGCTTGTTACAGAGCATTAGAGAAAATAAAGAAAAGGATGCAGGTAGAGAACTGTCTTCCAGTTTTTCAGGTGACTCACAACAGGGTCAGTTTTATTAGTATGGTGAAGTGCAAAGCTCCAAAGGTGACTGACTGGGTTGCAGATTAAGAAGCATACCTTTAGCAAATGTATGAAAAGAACGCACAGAAATGTAAATGGTTTTCTCTTGATTCAAGATAATATTCTGTGAAATTTTCACCAGTTTATCAGATAATGATTCCAATACTTCTGCATCTACATTGTGGGAGGACAAGGACATGCAGGGAAATATGTGTCTGAGAGATGAATGCATCAATATTTAGAGATGGCCAAGAATGATTATGCACTTGGTAGATATCCATCACTCTTTGAACTGTGTATTCTTCCAGCACAGTTGTATCAGGGTGAGTTCATTTAAACAAAGAATGCTAAACCACTTCATCAT
>NW_015388446.1:59094-65330 GCF_001527695.2 Protobothrops mucrosquamatus
ATTTTTCCTGAACCTTGTTTTCCTTACCCAAACTCATACATGTCCTCTTTTAATGTGCATTTTATTCTATATGAACCTTTGAGCAGAAACTGTATAGGTGACAGTTCCTCCTGGCCACAAAGGAGGAAGACCTCTTGGACCAATATGGAAACACAAGGTCCAGACCTCTTAGTAGAAGACATTGCTAACTGCTTTACAGTCCTGCTTCAGATACTTAATTAGCCCTGCACAATTTGCAGGCTGCAGATCTGAAGAGAGAAAATAACTTTCCTTATTCATCCCTTTTTGCTGCAGCTCCAAACTTTACTAATTTCTTCTATGATAGAGCATAATAGTAGTCTTGGGATGTTCCAGTTTATGTTATTGATGTTTTTTGTGCAATGAAATCTTTAGTTTAACTATATGCATGTAAGAATACTTCTACACTGTCACAATCCTTCTACTCTCTGGAGCAGTTTCATGCTATTTCTTAGAAGAAGTTTCTGCTGCTCCCTGGAATAAAGAAGGTGAGGAAAGGGAAAGGTTAGGTAGGAAAGATGTTCAGTTTCTAGTTGTCTTGCCCCAGGTAACTTGCAAACCCAAGAACAGAGAATTAGTTGAACTTCAGAGAAGAATTTCTAAAACTAGTCAGAGGTAAGAACTAATCTTGTAAACTGCAAGAGGAATTTCCCAGCATTATTTGGGTATTTGAAAATTTCATTCAGTAAATGCCACTTCAGACTTACATATAAAGTAATATATGATTGATCTTGTTTCTCTATGTGCTGTTTTGCTCTTTGTCTAGTCTCTAGATGATCGATCTCCTCCAACCTAATGTCCTAATAATATTGGACTGTAGTTCTCATAATTCTTAGCAAGAAAGGCCAATTATGGGAGTCCCAATACATTTGGAGACCATTTAAGGAAGGCTGATATAGACTAAGTATAACATACAGTGGTGAAATGGTTAGAAACTGACAGCTACACAGTGTATGCCAAATGAAATGATATTTCAACATAACATGTTTTTCTCATGTTACTGATTAGTGTGCCTGTAGGGGTCAGAGAATGCTTTCCCAATTATAGAGTGAAACAATTAATATTGGATTAACTATTAAAATGTTTGCTTTTTCTAGAAAGAAATTGTTACTTTCAATTGCTGCATAACTTTTGATATTACACATACACACATATAATTTATGTAGCACATTAAGCCTTAATGAGATTTATTTGGTTTATGGATTAACGTGATGCATGAATCATGCCAATTATATTTAACCACTTACTAAGACATGTGATTTAGTCATGTGAAGAACATTTCTACAATTCAGTAAGGAAAACTGTGACAACTTCTTGAATGCCATATTATGTGCAGCTCAAAATCTCCAAATTGTATGTGATTTTGCCATAAAATGACATATTAAGGCTGCAGTGCTTTGGCTTCAATTCCAGAAAGATGCTTCAGCCCAAATGAGTTGCAGAATACAGTCTAAAAGCAGCTTCATCTTTTCTTGGAATCGTGCAGCTGCTGTACAGTCATAACATATATATTTTGTTGCTATCTAACAAGCATGTCATTATGGGATTCTCTCAAATTGTAGACTAATTACTGCTAACCTAAACAATTGGATCAAGAAAAAAGAATCTAGTAAGCTTTTAAACTACAAAAGTTTTGTTTCAGAAGAAAAGAAATGGAAATCAGTTTCTTGCCTGAACTGGAAAAGGCATATAGAGCAGCAAATGAGAAATCTGGAGGACAATATATGTATTACAAGGTCACAATTCAGCATTCCTAAACATATAGAATGAGCTTAGAAATTGAAATGGTACAGTTAAAATAGAAAATAGAACTATTTCTGATTTTTGATTTTGAAAAAAATTCTGAAATATTAAATCTAAGTTATTTAAGATAAAAAATATGACAAAAAAGAACTTGATAGTAAATAGTAAACATGTAGCTTAGGTATCATATTACATTTTTATATCATGCCATTCTCATTCTTGTTTTCATTTTCTTCCATTTAGGATCTGCAATGGATACAAGGAAGCTTTTTGTGAACTTTGCCCTTTGCTTAGCATCCTTTCTGGCTTGTGAGGGGAATTTGGAGAAAGGCAATGGATCCCTCTTACACTTTACTTATCCTCTTTATAACACTTCAATCTATGAAAATTCAGCACCTAAAACTTACATGGAAAGCTATGTCAAAATGGGTATATACATCACAGACCCAGCATGGGATATCAAATACAAAATAGCTTCTGGGGACACTAGTGGTCTCTTTAAAGCTGAGGAATATATTGTTGGAGATTTCTGTTTTTTGAGAATTAGAACCAGAAGCGGTAACACTGACCGGTTGAACAGGGAGTTCAAAGACAAGTACCTTTTAATAATCCAAGCCACAGAGAAAACATTTACCTACGAGGCATGGGCCAAAGTGCTGGTCCAAATTCTTGACAGAAATGACCTAAAGCCCCTCTTCTCACCCCCTTCTTATAAAGTGACAGTTGAAGAAGACACACCTCCAAAAACTGCAATTGGTCTGGTCAGTGCCACAGATGCTGATATTGGCCAGAATGCAGAATTCTATTATACACTAAGTACAAGGTCACAATTGTTTGCCATTCATCCCACCAGTGGAATAATCATGACTGCAGTGGGACTAAATGCTACCCACAGAGGGAGGCACCAGCTAAAGGTCTTGGCTTTGGACAGAATGAGGAAGATCTCTGAAGGAAACGGTTTCGGAAACATGGCTACTCTTACCATCCTGGTGGAACCATCCTCCAGGAAACCTCCTGTTATTGCTTCAGTGAAGCCAGTTGATTCTGCTGAAGATCTCCTCTATGCTACTCTAAGGGTAAAAACTGATGGCTCAGGAGCTGGGGTAGATTCTGTTGATATTGTGGATGGAGACCCTCGAGGGCATTTCAGAGCCATAAGATCATACATGGGAAGTAATGACTTCATGATAGTGTCAGACAAAGAGATCGACTGGAGCAATAGTCCACTTGGTTTCAATCTCAGCTTGCAGGCTAAAGACAAGAACAAGCCACCTCTTTTTTCCCAGACTGTATTTCTTCAAATACAACCTTCAAAATATACCTCTGCCAAATTTGAAAAAGATTTTTATCAAGTCAAACTCAATGAATTTGCTCCCCCTGGAAGTCACGTTGCCATGGTTCAAATTACTCCAGTTCTCCAAAATGTAAAATATATGCTGAAACTAAGTTCTGATAGCATTAACTTTAAAATCAACCCACAAACTGGTCTGATAACTACAGCAAAACAAGTAGATTTCCATGAACAGTCTCATTTCGAATTTGAAGTTACTGCCAGTTATATACACCTTTCTACCACTGTTATTGTTGACATTGTTGATTGCAACAATCATGCTCCTAGCTTCACCCAATCTTCATACCTCAGAAATTTTGATGAAAATCTGCCTCTTGGCTCAAGTGTCCTCTCACTCAAGGCTACAGATAGTGATAGTGGGGAGAATGGCTTCGTTACATACAACATAGCCAATCAGAGAACTGTTCCATTTGTCATTGACCCATTTACAGGTGTCATATCTACTGCCAAATTAATGGATTATGAGTTAATGCAGAGGTGGTATTATTTGCGTATCTGGGCATCAGATTCAGGATCTCCTTTCCGTCATCAGACTGAAGTTTATGTTTCCCTCATTCTGAATAATCTAAATGATAATGCGCCAGTATTTGAGAAGATTAACTGCAATGGAAGCATTCCATGGGATTTACCTATTGGGCACTCTGTGTTCACAGTTTCAGCCATTGATAGAGATGAACTAAATCCCATAAAATATGAAATCAAATATGGCAATGAAGGACAGTTTTTTGAATTGAATCCTGTGTCTGGTGTTATTTCCCTTAGAGCACATTTCAAGGATCTCCACTACCAGTCACTCCTACCAATCTCTTATGCTCTCAAAATTAGTGCCTCTGATGGAAATAATTCTGCATTCCCAGCATATATAAATATTAATGTGGTCAACCAAGAAACTCCTCCCTCTTTTCAATGTGAGGAAACGGGGGTGCTCAAGGAACTGGCTAAGACCATAATCCATTTTGCTGACTCCCCAAGTCCAGACCACCAGGAGGAAGATTCCTCCTTGAATACATATCTTATAAACCATCATACACCACAGTTTGACGACACCTTTCCACGGTCTATTGATATACTGGAGACAACCCCAGTTAACTCTACCATTGCTCAGTTGACAGCAATAGACAGTGATACTGGCTTTAATGGAAAGATGGTCTTTGTCATCTCTTCGGGAAATGAGGAGAGCTGTTTTGTTATTGACATAGAAACAGGTTTGTTGCTGGTACTTTCTCCTTTGGACCATGAAAGAACAAGTTTCTATGTGCTTAACATCACAGTATATGATCTTGGCACTCCTCAGAAGTCAACATGGAAGTTATTAGCTGTGAATGTTCTGGATGCAAATGATAATGCACCTACATTTTTGCAAAGCACATATTTAATAACTATACCAGAGGACGTAAGAATGGGTACAACGGTTGCTGTCTTGACAGCTAATGATGCTGATACAAATGACAATGGCAGAGTAAAATATTCCTTTCTTGCACACAGTGATAAGTTTGCTATCAACAGTGTTACTGGAGAAGTAGTAGTGACTGCTACCCTTGATAGAGAAATGGAGCCCCAGTACATATTAAAAGTTGAAGCCATAGACCAGCCACAAAAGGGCCATCAACTCTTTGCAATTGCTGATCTAGTTATTTCTTTGGAAGATGTAAATGACAATTCTCCCTACTGTATCCCAGTCTTGAACAAGATGAACATTCCTGAGGACTTGCCTTTGGGAACCACCCTATTCTTCCTGGAAGCCTTTGATCCAGATATTACTTCTGAAGGAGAGCTGAAATACAGTCTGATCAGTGATAATAATGAAAATATGTTTCATCTGAATGAATTTACAGGGGCTTTAACATTGGAAAAAGAATTAGACTATGAAAAATTGGACTTTTATAATCTCTCTGTGAAGATCAGTGATGCTGGGGAACCCTATTCTCTCTCTTCTCTCTGCTACATTGAGATAAATGTTTTGGACATTAATGAAAATCTGCACCCTCCTTCCTTTGATTCCTTTGTGTATGAAGGATCAGTGGAAGAAAACAGCCCAGAAGGGACACCTGTGATGAGAGTAGTAGCTCGAGATGGTGATAGAGGAAAAGATGGACAAATCCAGTATTTCATCAGAGAGGGATCTGGCATGGCTCTCTTCAACATTGAAAATGATACAGGTAATAATGGGGCATTCTAGGGGCAGAATAGAAGAGGAGTGGTCTAATAATAACTTCTTATTAGATCTAAGGTTTTGATTTATCATTATTTTCCCTGGTAACAATCGTCATAAGCCTTCTAGTATACAACAAATATTGTCTGTCTGCAACAAACAATAATTTAGCAGAAGGCATACATTACTTGAATGCATGCTTTTTTGTAATGTAGAAACTAAAGTTAATGGAAGGCTATATTGTATTATATAAATTTCACAAAAGAACACATTAGATTTTCAGACAGACCTGATTTTATAGAATATGTTCTTGTTTGTTTAATGATAAAATTGGATCAGTTATATAGCTTGCATTGTATTGGTTAGGATAGATTTACGCCCATAAACTGAAAATACAATTATTGTAAAGAAGAACAGTATATTTCCATAGATTAAGTTGCTTTCCAAGAGTTCCAGAAGAGAAACTCCGCTTTAATTCTCAAAAAACAATACTGTATTCAATTTTTTTCCTGCCACTGGAAATCATATAATACTCTGTTTCTCTCAGGTCTTATTTTTACCATGGGGCCACTTGACAGAGAATTGTGTTCTCATTATTGGTTGACAGTACTTGCTGTTGATCAAGGATCAGTCCCCCTGTCTTCTGTGGTTGAAATTTACATTGAAATCAGTGACATCAATGACAATCCGCCTCAGATGTCCAGACCTGTCTTTTATTCCTCGGTCTCGGAGAATTCACCAGCCAATACTTCCATCCTTCAAGTTGAAGCTATTGATCCAGATACTGATTCACAGGGAAAACTGACTTTCCACATCATAAATGGAAACCATCAAGGATTTTTTGCTATTAATCCATTCACTGGTAAGGTGCTACATCAGTTTTATTTAGAAAAAGACATACCTAATGTATAAGCTGTGTGCTTTAGTTTCTCTTGATCACTATTTTCACATTCAAATTTATGTTTATATTGC
>NW_015388446.1:65715-86066 GCF_001527695.2 Protobothrops mucrosquamatus
TTAATTTTAAGATACTGTAAATGTTAATACAGCATTTTCCTAACTCACTCAATAATGGAAGTAATTTCTGTGGTTACCCAGGATCTTCTACTTTATTTATAAATGCCTCCATGTAAAATGTGTCCTTCTTAAAACAAGGATATACTATTTCAAGAAGAGGAAAATGCCACAGGTAATTGACATTTCAAATTAAGTTGAAATGGTCTTTTAGAACTTGAACTCTTACAGTAACTTCTTCCCTAGCCAACAAGTTATTAATGTTACCAAATTCCACTTGCTTTTCAGTTTCTATACTCATGGACTGTGTTTTCATGTTCTTGTTTCTTATTAGTATTAGCAGAAGATATACCAACTTAATCATTCTTTACTTTTTGCAACCATTATATTTATGTCAGCTGCATCTTAAATTACAGATCCCCCAAGATAGTTAAAATCCTAGTGGGGTTTAAAATAAACTGCCTCTCAAAATGTGTCTCCTGTATTAGAATCTGTAATTCTATGAACATTTACTAGGAAATTAGTTATATTGAAATCCGTGGGACTCGTGAATTTCAAATAAATGCCACTGCGTTCAGTGGTGTTTAACATCTTGCAATCTCCATAAGAGTGCAGTTTCAGTCAAATCATCTTAAATTTATATCTGATCTGAGATTTAATTGGTTTCCTGGAACTATGATAGATAGGATATATCTAGAACTAATATAGTTCAAATGAGCCATTACTGATTACAGTCCTGTGAATAAATTGTGAAACTTGTAGAATTGTACAAGTGATCATCAGAACAGTGAATTCCTAGATTCCTTTTATTTCAGATTTTCCCGTTTGCAAGGGAAGAACATTAATTAACAAAGTGGGCATGCGTCTGTGCCAGCCTTTTCCTCCAATAGTGACAACATTGCTTGTTTTCCCCCTCCACCAAGATATAGAGGATATATCTACAACAAAGAGTCCATATTGGAGCTGTAGGAAAGAGGGGGTGTTAAGAAGGAGTCTTAAGATGTACCTCTTACATGCAGTGTGGGGGCAAAGAAAGAGGTCATGGTCCTGTTTCATGGAATTGCTTTTATCACAAAGGGGATTTTGTACTATAGAATGCTGACTGTCATTCTAAAAACATTGGTCATCCATTGAAATGAACATATAAAAGAGAAAGTTGTTTGTATCTATTTGAAACATGATACTACACTTGTAACAGTATCTGGAGGATCCTCCAGAGCATAGTCAGGTCTATTTTTCCCCCAAAATGCATTTGCAGCTACTACATATAGCCTAATCTTTGCCTGTTTTAGCTATTAGGATCTGGAAGAAGTGGGCTGATGAGGTGGGTCTAGAACAGTGGTTCTCAACCTTTTTAATGCCGCGACCCCAACCGGTCGTAAGTCGAGGACTAAACCGGTCGTAAGTCGAGGACTAAACCGGTCGTAAGTTGAGGACTACCCAACCGGTCGTAAGTCGAGGGCTTTCCCTGCCCGGGAGCGCCGCGCATGTGTGGTTCCGCCCCCTGCGCCGGCCGAGGCGTAGCTGGCAAGCGGCAGAGACGGAGCAGGCCGACCACCAGCTGGCCCAGCCCAAGGGAGGTAAGGCACCCGCTGGAAAAGGGGAAAAAATGGCGGAAAAAAATGGCGGACAGCCTTGCTTGGCGATCCCCGTGAAATGGTCGATCGACCCCAAATGGGGTCCCGACCACAGGTTGAGAACCACTGGTCTAGAATGTTGGAAATGCCTACTTATATTAGGAATTCACTTTCTCTGTGTCAAAAGAGATTATGGTATTTATTTAAAGATAACTTCTTTACAAATATCCATTTTTCATCAAGGTGTTTGAGAGGTCAGTCAATTTTATGCATTCATTTGGATTATCCAAATTATTGTAGTGGGTTTCAGCCCTGGATTTTAGTCACAAAACTACCGGGGACATCAGATCATATGCTGTGGAATTCAGTTCTGTTAATCTTCCTGAATATAGCTCTGATCATGGTGTTCTAATGAGTTAATTATCTATGTCTGGTGTTATTTTTATCTCCAGGGTTGCTTTCAGAGAGTGGTTTTAGAATGTTTGTTCTTTAGGGCCATTATTATTGTTTAATATTCTTATGAAGGTGCTGAGTAAAGTCATCTGTGTGTCTGGTCTAGATGCCATTAATATGCTGATAATCTGCAAATCTATTTCCTTCTGATATCTGAGTTAAATATGGTGATGGAGGTTTTTAACTAGGGTCTAGAAGCTGTAATAGATTGGTGAAGGATCAATAAACTGAAGTTGAATCCAATAGATCAGACATGTCAAACACAAGGCCCGGAGGCCGGATGCGGCCCACGAAGTGGTTTCATGTGGCCCGCGAAGCCATCCTGGAAATAGTGAGGGAACGGTCCCCGCTGCCTTGGCCCTGGCCCAGGCCGGCCGGGAGCCAATGTACAATTTTGTGGTGGCCATCTATACTGGAACGCATTCAGTCTTAGCTCCACAAGGCCGTCTAGAAACAGCGAGGAACCAGCCCTTGCCGCGTCGGCCCCGCCCCGGGTGCATGCTGGAGAGGTGTCACCCTTTGTGAGGAATGAAGAAATGGACCATGCCTTGGCGCTTGCCACAGTCCCACCCCCTTCTGACCCTCAGATCTGTCCCACTTCTGCCCAGGCCCCCACAGGCACCCTTGACATGAACGATGTAGAGCTGCCCATGCCCATCCAGTAGGCCACATCGACTCCATCCATGCCCACCCAGTAGGCCGCACCCACCCTGGCCATACCCACCCAGCCCCCTGAGGGCAACCGCAATGCTGACGCGGCCCTCAATGAAATTGAGTTTGACACCCCTGCAATAGATTGAAGCTCTGCTTTGCCTGTCTCAGCAGTAATAACTCATATTAAGCAGAGCAGTTAATGCTCTTATTAATTTCACATTAAGATTACTGAAAGATGCTGAACAAATATATTTCTTGGCAATGATCCAGAAACTGTAACTAATACAGAATGCAGCAATGAGACTATTGTCCGATTCAGCTATTATCCTTCAGAATCTACATAATATTATACCTAAAATAATTGCATTGGCTATCTGTGTGTTACAATTCAGATGTCAAGATTTTAGTAATGATGTCCTTAATGGTTTTGGGCTTTGATGCTTCAATCTCCCAGTATGTAGTGCCTGAAGATCATAAAAAAGGCACTCCTGTGTGTTCCATTGCTGAAAGAAATATATGGGATAGACATTTGGTATATGATATGTTTCTAATTAGAGAGGAATTATGTAATGTGTGATAATTAATGTTATCTACTATTATGAGTTCTTAGTAAGTTTAATTTTTTTTCCTGAGAATTTTACATACTTTGTGCAGTTCTAGTTTCAGGGTCCAGAGCATCCTTTGTTCAGTATCAAGTAAATACAGTGACTGCATTCACAAATCACACTAACTTATAGTTTGATTTGGTTTTAATTTACATAATGTGTGAACCCACTCATTTTGGTTTCAGTACCTAATCATTATGTTTTGTTCAACAAATTAGACTTCAAAAATCAAGGTTCCATATTGTGAGACACCCAGAGTCTTGCAAAATAGCTAGCATATAAATACTGTAAAATAAGAAAATAAATAAAAGTAGGAACACAGTCATTCTATCCCAAACAGCAAAGAATTGAGGCTTTGATCTTCCAGGCAGTCTGAATTTCCAGTTCCTTTCTTTTTGTAAATTAAGTATTTAGGTTACCTTCTTGTTTCCTATATTGTTTTTCAGCTTCCTGGATTTGTATTGTATTTTCCTACAACTTCTTTCATTGGGTACTTCTTGTTTATTTTATTTTTCAATTAAAGTTTGCAGCCATGCTGATAAAATAGTTTAACTTTTATCTACTATAGTTGATAAAATTGTTCATTATTAGACATCTGTTTAACCAAAACATATTCACTCTTTACAGTTTGTAAACTGTCTTTTTTCCCTATCCATATAACTTATGTCAACAATGCTAATTGTAAATAATACTTTGCAAAACATTTGTTTTAGAACTGAGTTTCAGTCCTGAGGTGGTAGTAATGAAATTTTATTTAGTTTTTTAAGAGAAGGGAAAAAAAGTGACTGGTTTCAGAATGTGGAGACACAAAAAGTGTTGCAATATGGAGTACACCAGTTAGTGAACTAAAAACCTTTATTCCATTCTTTTTCCACTTCTCCTCTCTCAGCCTTCTATATTTTGTATGCTTGGAGCATTATAACTGAAATGTTAAAATGCTCTGTTTGCTTTTTACCTACCGAAAGATAGTTTTGTAATTCTTGGGATTCACCCAAGCTTATTAAAACTTTCCTTCTGATTTTAATTAAAACATTTTGGCTAAAACCAGAACTTTCCTGTGTGACTGTAATAGATGGTGTGTCTTCCAATCCCCCCATTTTAATGCATATATTTTTTTATTAATCCTGTTTAATTAATTAAAATTTATTGTATTTTGATTATTTTTTTTTCAGATTTATGCACTGTTTTGAATTGATTATGTGACACATTTTCCACACTCGGAAAATGAATTTGCTAGTAGTTTCAGAATATTGTATAGACAGCCTAACTTTTTCTAAATGTTTTGGACTACATTACTTGCTACTACAAGTTTGCATTGCTACATTACTTATCACTCAGTAAAGCAGAGGAAACCTGGGGTCTATCTGGAAAAATGGAGGCAAATTATTGGATGATATAGGATCGGATCATGTTTTTTCCCCCCATAAATAAAATGCTTACATTTTTCTTAACTGTAATTATTTTAATGAACAGGGATAGCCTTACTACCTCTAACCCAATTATACTTGCTAGCTTTTGAGATCTTTCGGTATAGTTTCCAGCTATGTGAACTAAATAGAAAATGTACCTCATGAATGCATGACCCATTTCATGAATGCGAGACTGAGCCACAACCTGTAACCAGTGAACTGTAATGGACGGTCCTTGTGTCCTATGTTTCAACAATGTGTAGGTATGATACTCTGTGAATAAATAAGCTATTAACAGCATGCATGTATTCGTGATTATAACATATATCTATAATAGAAAATTCTACGATGAATATCTACATGCTGTAATTATTTATCACAAGTAGTACTAATCCACCTACTCTTAAGCACCTGTACATAAGCATTTTGCACTTCAGCTTGTCATATAACAATAACTATTTTCTAATTCTGCAGTAGTTTAAAGATTGTAGTTGTAGTTAAAGCATCAGGACATGGGATTCTGTGAGGAACTAGTTTCTCTGATTGTGGCACATGAGCTGAAACAAGTTACGGATCGCCCTGATATCTGGTACCTATCTTCTATTAAACCCCAAAGTATTC
Source organism: Protobothrops mucrosquamatus (assembly GCF_001527695.2). Taxonomy (NCBI): domain Eukaryota; kingdom Metazoa; phylum Chordata; class Lepidosauria; order Squamata; family Viperidae; genus Protobothrops; species Protobothrops mucrosquamatus. The sequence goes on from NW_015388446.1 coordinate 71,032, forward strand.
TTTAGTGTTTCGATGAATTAACTTATTTCTTACTATTTCACTGAGCTTTCCAACAATGTTGGCAGAGTCTCCTCTGCCTTAGGAGCCCGCTAGCACTACTTTTTTCTATTCTTTGATAATTAGACCATGCCAGAAATTCAGATTTGGAAGCAAGTTTGAATTTACTTTTCCCCCCCAAGATTACTTGATCCACAGTCTGAATATATGCATGCAACCAACTATGAACAATCTGTTCTTACACACTGGAGAAAATCTAGCTGTTAAACTCACTACTCCAATTTAAGACTTCAGAGACTTTGAATAGAGAAGATATCCCCCTCTCAATCATAATGGGATTACGGAAAATAATCAGCGCAAATTGCTTTGAAAGGAAACATTAGAAAGATCCACTTCATCTTTATTCATAATATGGATGTAGTGAGGCGGGCAGATCCTATATTTTTACTACTTTTTTCCTTCAATTCTAAAGTTCTCAAGCTAGGTAGGGAGGAAGGGCTTTGGCATGAACTCTGCCTTTGCTAGAAGAAATGGAGTGAAATTGAATGTTTTTGGTGACTCACAAGAAGAAGGCTGTACTTGTTCAAGCATGTCTTTGGTTTTCTTTAGTGACAAGAAATAGGAGGAAGGTGTTCCACTAGTGCACACACACACACACATTTGATTACAAATGGAGAATATGTTTTACAGGAAATGTACAACTAATATTCATTAAAATACAATAAAAAGGTTAAAAAAACATCTTTAAAAAACATTTACATTAATCCAGTTGGAGCTGTGAATGCTCCAACAATGGAAGTTTTTAAAAAGAGACCAGACAGCCATTTGTCTGAAATGGTATAGTGTGAAATGGTATAGTGTTTCCTGCCTGAGCAGGGGGTTGGACTAGATGACCTCCAAGATCCCTTCCAACTTTTATTATTATTATTATTATTATTATTATTATTATTATTATTATTATTATTATTATTATTATTATTATTATTACTACTACTACTACTACTACTACTACTACTATTATTATTATTATTATTATTATTATTATTATTATTATTATTATTTTCCACAAATAGAAGACACCATGCTTTTAATCATGTTTAGCTTGTAGTTATACAGATGCTCAAATTATTTGTTTATTTAAAAGGGTGTTTTTAGGGCAGAAATTAGAATGGTGGCATTTGCCCTTTTGAAAGTATGTTTTGATTGAGTTTCCAATATATGCATAATCTGTACACCAAAAAGGGCATAAAAATTGTACAGCTGAGGCCTGCATTAATCTGTCATGGAAGTTTATGTACTAATGGAGATAGGTGATGGATGAAGCCGAAACATACTATCCTGACATTGCATTGAGTAGATGAGTACACAATCTGTATAATTGTTACCATTATATTTTTTCTGGAAACTTATCTGTCATCAGAATTGTATAATTCAGATTTTTAGATATGTAGAATAGGGGAAGAAGGGGAAAATGTATTTCCAGTCACTTGAAGAAATTTTTTCATTCATATATGCAGCACTTTTATAGGACTTACTTGTAAAGTAACTTATGAAGATTGGCAGGTCTTGACTGAGATCTGGGTCTCTCAGTCAGTGCAATATGTGAATGTGACTTAGTAAGGAGTTAAATTTCCTGACCAGTGAAATAATGTAATACACCCTTCTGAATGCCGGTTTGTCATATTTATTTCTTGTTTTTAATAGACATTTAGAAATCATGAAATATAATTAAGAAAGTTAAAAACTAGGATTTCTAACAGAATAACAGAATTGGAAGGGACCTTGGAGATCTTCCAGTCCAACCCCCTGCTCAAGCCTTAATGTATCTCTTTAGGGGGAAAATAGTCTCTCCTCTCTTTAGCAATTTGCATCTCCAGTTTCCATCTGTCCGTCTAACTAGCTAGATAGCTTGATATCTGCACTTCCTATCTTTTGACAAGAAACTGTAGTGACAATTGACAATTTGTATTCATTCCAGTTAGCTTTGTTCTAAGGCCTTTTTTCATGCATCTTCTAAGGTTTGCTACTGGAAAACACGCAAGTGCATTTCATTTTTGCACGCCTCGGCAGGAACAGAAACACCACAGCTCTATTATAGAATTAGTGTAATTAACAATTAACCACAATTGCTCTAAGATCTCATTATGGGGTGTTTAACTGACCTTGTAAGGAAATCAGTGGTGGATATGTGTGTCTGAGGCATTCTGGAGTCACAAAGCAGCCAAACCAGCTTGCCTCCTTCCTACTACTGGTAGTGCACAATAAATATTGAGGCAAATTAAAAGGCAGCTTTTACACTTTCCCCCAAAGTATTCTTCCATGTGTTGATTTTCTCCTACGAATACTCATTTAGGTTGTTTTAAATAGCTTTTTTTACTAGCCAGTGCTGGAACTAAAAATGCTTGGGTTTTTTTAAAGCGTCTAGGAGGTATTTGCCAAGAAAAGTATGCATGTTTGAATAAAACATACTAATACTATAAAACAAGTACTTGATTATTATGGCTGCAGCCATCTAATATAGCTATCCCCTGTCCTGACCATCTCAGACCCTCTTGAGACCTTCCCTGGCTTACATGTGGCCTATCCCGGTTCTTTCCTGATTCTCCCAAGCCCTTCATGGTCCCACCCCCCTGGCACCCTGTTCTTCTGGGACTCCCACCTTTTCCCACTTAAATGATCCGTGTATCTTGGGATTACGACAGCAACCAGTGATACCATTACTTCACTTAGCAATGGCAATCCTGAGTCCAATTGCTAGGACTACTTTATAATATGACTACCTGTCATAAAATACTGGTAGATCCAGTGTTATACTGTTTCATCATTTTTCTGTTCATTTTCTACTGAGAGCCATTGGATACGAGATGGATGGCAAATAAATTTTATGAATGAATTTGAAACTCTTTACCTCTATCTCCATAATTGTGCTGGGAATTCCATATTTTCAGGCCCAATGCCTTTATAAATCAAGAAACATGCGGTAAATTTTATTTTTCACATTCATGCTTTTCTTAATGACCTGTTGAAGAGCAAATCTGATTTCCATGCCTCCTCTTCTACATAAAGCATTTCCCAAATATTGCTAACTGTTACCTACTCTGCCATTCCAAACAGAGTTCTGCAAAATATTTTCTGAGGTACGCCTAAGAATTCCCTGATATTTAATTACATGTGTCAAGACCATTCATATAATACATTTCCCCAGTTTCGATCTACATTAATGAAGGAACTTTTCACTTGTGGTAGATAAACTACAGTTATAACTTTTGTATCTGGATGCTTTAGTTGTGCTGACTGGTGGTTCTGGGAATCATAAAGAGAGCACACTGTTTTGGAAAGCTGCTAGTGTGTAATGTTTCAAAAATCAACACCTATCATTATTTATTGCTAATAAATTTATCTCTATGCAGCTTACAGTAAAACTTAGAAATGGGGGGAGGACAATAGAGAACTACCATGACAATGATAAAAGAATTTAGATAATAAATAAAACATTATTGATTGTTTAAGCACCTACAACCAAAGTTGGCAGACTTGACAGATACACATTAGACATGTTTCTTTGGTCTTGTATGCATAGCAAGTCTGATTCTGCTGTCAGCTTACATACATGCATTGGGAAAAAAACATACACTTGAGATATATGCAAACATTCCTTTATAGTTTCGTTGTTGCCCTTGGGATCTTCTGTTCATGCTTAGATGTAGGATGAAAAAAACAACAACACACCATACAGAACACACAAGTCCATTAAATGCAGCTTGTCCTAACACATTGCGTTCTTTCGTCTTAAAGTAGTTTATAATGGGAGCCAAAGCTGAATATACATAAACCCTAGAAGGGAAAAAGTAATGAACAAGTAGTGCCTGCAGACTGCAGCCCTTGTACTTGTAGCACAATCCCTGGAGCAGTATTTTATCTGCTTTTTCCCCATGGAATATTCTATCAATAGTAGATCTGCATCCCTGATGTCTTTCACCAAGTCGTATGTAATGCACTGGCCATTTTTACAGCAGTTCAGACTCTTGGCAAGGATCCTGCTTTTGCAGTGCGAAATATTCGCCAACAATAGGGTTGTGCTAGGCTGTTAGGCTGTCATACATACAGTGAATTCTATTTTCTTAATGGAGAGAGAAGAAGAGAGATAGGTGTAGTCTTCTTTGCATACTCCAATTAATTTGCAAGAATTTCTATTGTACTTATTATGCTTTTTAACAAGGTAATAATTTGCACAATCATTTGTAAAGACTGTTTTCCTCATTTAAGCTAGTGAAAACAGAAATTGTTTAGTACAGGTAGTCCTCAACTTACAGCAGTTCATTTAGTGACCATTCAAAGTTACAACGGCACTGAAAAAAGTGACTTATCCCCGTCACGTGATCAAAAGTCAGATGCTTGTCGTATTTATGACGGTGGCAGTGTCCCGGGGTCACATGATCACTTTTTGCGACCTTCTGACAAGCAAAGTCAATGGAGAAGCCAGATTCACTTAACAACCCTGTTACTAACTTAACAAATGTAATGATTCACTTAACTACTGTGGCAAGAAAAGTGGTAAAACGGGGCAAACTCACTTAACAAATATTTCACTTAGCAACATCAATTTTGGACTCAATTGTGATCGTAACTTGAGGTCTACCTGTTCTGCAATAGCAGGAGGAACTGTTTGGATCCTCTTTTGCTTGCTCTTTTCTGATTTAGTTTTTTTTTTCCTGTGTGGACTATAACTAGATATTTTCCTTCATTTGAATCTCACGGTACTGAATCTCATAGGGGGAGTAAGTAGTCAGTAGGCTTCTATCTTTTTATTAATCAGTAACCAATAAGATTCAGAATCTTGTCTAATATTTATTACTTTATCCCAAGTCAAAGTTATTCAAAGGATTACAGTGGTGGGTTTTTCCATCTACTGTAATTTCAGTTGCAAAAGCTGTACAACAATCATGACATTTTCCAGACCTCCTTTTGCCTGAAGATAAGATAAACTTCAAACTATGCATATGAGAAAAAAAAGATTTAAATCTATGTTTTGATCTTCAAAATGCAGCATAAACAAACTTATTTTTCCAATAAAAAGTCTTTGGAATTATCTTTGAATGCATGTTGCTCTGGGCATTTACTGTACTGTTGTTGGCATTCTTTTTATATATTCTTTTTATGAAAGTGGGTGATGGTGGGTAATAGTATCATCTTTTAGGAAAATGTTTGCTCGTTGTTGCATGTTGCAATCTACAAATAATGGGACAATTAAATAAACAAGTGATGTGGTCAGTATATATAGAGAGATCTGTTGCCGAGTTTGTTTCCCATTTATTTAACCGGTATGTGACTGTTTGTAGTTTAGTTGATTGCTATAATTCCTGTGAAATATAAGAATAAGCCATAACAGGTGTTGCAAATTCTCAGCTTTGGAGACATAAATTGTATTCAAAAACAAAGCATTCAACTTTCAGACACATTTTCAGTAAAAACAAAAAAACAAAGTCACAGTACATCTTTGCATGGAATATACCTCTAATCCAATTCCTGATTGATTTGATTTTTTTTTAAAGTTGAAAATTTTAGGAGCTATAGCTAATTAATATGAGTCATGTGACAGTGTATGTTAGTGAGATGGGCAGCACATAAATTTTAGATGGATGGATGGATGGATGGATGGATAGATAGATTAGATAGATAGATAGATAGATAGATAGATAGATAGATAGATAGATAGATAGATAGATAGATAGATAGATAGATAGATAGATAGATAGATAGATAGATAGATAGATAGATAGATAGATAGATAGAACATCACAGAGGTAGATGGACCAATATTTATGGGTTTCTATGTACAATCCTAAAGTATCTTCCCTCTACACAACCCAGTCTATTTATTTTGACATTTAAATAATTTATCTGATGATGGAGGCTTAACAATCTGGACATTATAATACAATGAACATTTGTTGAACATTTGGGAAGGGGATGAATTAAAATCACTTTAGTTAATTAGGACATGCGGAAAGCTTCCATGCTTAGGAGGCAGGAAGTATTTTTAATATATAAAGTTCTTTCGCTTATAGCATTGACTTGCTGCAGGGTAATTTCATTTTGAAGATTGGCTGACATTAGTGCCACAGGTGAGGATCACGTGGACTACAGTCCCTGGATCTCACAATGCTCTTTTCTCCCCTAATAGGTTTGATTTACACCACTTCTCAGCAGCTAGATCGTGAACACAAGGCTGAACATATCTTAGAGGTGAGTAATGATGAAGTTGCAATTAGTTTTATTTACTTGTAAGTAGTTTTTTTAAAAAAAAAAATCCTCAAAGACATTTCCTTACAAGTCAGAGCATAGATAGTGGAGAAGGAGGAAGACTCATTCCATCATTCCCAAATTGCTTAAGAAGATAATTGCTTGTTCTGCATTTTTGTGTTTCTGCACCCAGTGCCAGCTTAAGAAATATCTCATGACTTGACTTCCTAACCGAAGACTAGAGCAGGAAATCTTGTGCCAAAGCCAAGCTGATGCATCCAGATGTTCTGGATGTCTGTTCCCACATGTTGCTTTTATCCAGAACATTAATGCTGGAAAATATCAGATTTAAACCCATCTGGAGGGCAGTATTTTAAGGATGTCTTCCCTAAACCATGAAGAATATAACATGGTCATTAATTTACTGCCACTTGAGAAAATATGGTATAAACAAAATGTTGACTTACTTAATTTAATGACCACATGGTTATTAAATGAAACCTATAAAGTGAGTAACAATACCTTTAAGATTGAGATAGTTGTTCGTGCCATGTCCTAACTAAGAAAGGACTGAATTAGACAAACGTTTGCTTCAGTTTAGAAATGCAGATTCCAGTATGTTTACTTCTGAGGATTTTTACTAAATTTATTCCTAGGTTCTGCTACATATACCAAACTTTTTAATGTGAATTCCTGTTTTCTTGTTTTTTTGCTTAAACGATCCAGCAGGCCTAGCTTAGCGAAGAAGCCTATCATCTTTTGAGCTAGTGGGCATAGTTAGATCTTTGAGAACATACAGTATTAGGGGCACTCTTACAAAATGGCTGGTGTAATGGGTACAACCATTTATGTTTTTTTAAAAAAGCCATTTATTATGAAATTAAGATAAATGGCTTTTTTAAACAAAGGAGAGGGCTTCAACTTTCTATCATTTCTATTTTGTGGGAGCATTGGTTGTATGTCCATAGTGCAGAAGCCTTCTTGGAAATAAAGATTGTATGGTCCATCAAGCAAGTTGTTTTTGAGTATATTGGTGCCTGTGAGTTCCATGATACAGACCAATGACTTGGTCAGTTAATCTTTTCCACCTTTGGGTTGCAAATATCGGCTGTATCTTTGTATTAAACACGCAAACATAGTAATTGTATTTTTTTCTTTTTCTGCTGATGATCTTTCCTTTTTGCAACAATAACACTTCCTGTTTCCAACAACTTTGTTTTAGGCTTAAGGCGCTTGTTCTTGACTGAGTGGCCTTCCATATCTGACTGTATAACTCATCTATCAATCCAGTCAGTGTAGTCCAGCATGCAACAAACTGTTGAAGACTGACTTCAGTCATCTTTAGATGAATCATATTTGAATTCGAGTTTCTTGCCTGGAAAGGAGTGCTTGCCTATATTATAAAGAGGTTCTTAACTTTCCATTGTGTTCTGACGGGACTCCCTACTGGCTTTTTCTTGCAGGTTTCAGTTTCAGACAATGGGGATCCGGTTTTGCAGTCTAGCAGTAGAGTGGTAATCCAGGTCCTTGATGTTAACGACAATCCTCCCAGCTTCTCCCAAAAGTTGTTTATGGTTCAGCTGCCAGAAAAAGCAGCATCTGAAACTCCTCTGCCAGTCTACAGGGTGATTGCTGCAGATCGCGATGAGGGACTAAATTGCCAAATCACTTACAGCCTAGAAGAAAACAGTGAGGGACTGTTCAGCATCCATACAGTAACAGGCATAGTGTTCTCCCAAAAGGCATTTTCTGCCCAAGAATACAACATACTTACAGTGAGTATCATTAGAAGCATAAGGAGACTAAACAGATGATCGTCTTTCTGAATATGGGAATGATATGAAATAGTATTGTTCCCTGTGATTTACACTTTTTTTCCCCTCTTGTGGCTGTAGTTAAACTGGACTCTGGTAGCATTAAAAAGAAAAAAAAACTTTAATAACTATTTGACATTAATCAGTTTTGAAACAATTCAACGAAGGCTATTTTTTAACTCCCTTAAAAATGTAACATATTTCTCCAACCCAGGTTAAAGGAACGTTGGAAAAGGGAATTAAAATGGCATTGATGATGCATGGTGTAGTTAGGCAATGCTAGGTCACACTGAAGAATGGGGAAAGGGTTTTGATAAGTAGCATGTATTGTTTTTTACTACTTAATGAAATCTTTGCATACAAATTAATTTTTTTCCAGAGTATGCCATCTGTTCAGTTAATTAAAGCTGAATTCTTTGAACTAGATATTTTATTTACAGTAGAATCTTTTAATTTACCATTTCAAAGGAAAACACATCCTGAAGATAATAAATTATATGTAGAATTAAGTAAGAGCTTAGTTCATCTATCAAGCTGAGTGCAAAATGACAGACAGGTAGTCTTTGTTTAACAACCACAATTGGGGTCAGCAACTTCTTTTCTAAGTTATATGGTCATTAAGTGAGATTGTGAAGGTTCCAGTAGACAAGACCAAACAAATCAGAACTCCGAGGCTTGAGATTTCCTCAAAGAACATCTTTATTGGTTACATAGTATCAGCACCGTCAAAAGTGAAACCAAGTCTGAAGTTCCCTTCAGAGAGCAACAGTATTACAAAATTAAACTTCCCACCCCAGTGCTATGCAATTAGCTACGTTCTCCAATAGAAGAGTTTGGCGGGCTTTCTAACTAAATGCTCCAGCCCCTATCAAACTGATAGAAATTACCTTGGTTCCCATGGGACAGTAAAGTGTTTAGACTAGTAGAAATCCTCCATCCCCATCTCAATCTTTGGCAACTTAGAACGAAGGAAATGGCTGCAGTCAGGTTCATTGTAGAGTTGACAGTGACATCATATGATCATGGTGACTTCCACCACGGTTGTTAAGACATTGTGTGATTATGGCCGATATCTTAATGCTGGCTTCTCCATTGACTGATTGTTAGAAGCCAGCTGTGAAGTGCACAAATGATGATCACACGACCACAGAATGCAAAAACACCCAGCAGTTGCAAAGTGCCCAAATCTCAATCAGTGACCATGGGGATGTTGTGATAATTGTAAACAAAGTTACTTTTTAGCACTTAAAGTTACTTTTTTATAACTGCAAACACTTGCTAAATAGGGCAGTTGTTAAGCTGGGATTACCTGTAGTAACACAAGCAAGACTTCATAAAGCACAATAACAAAAAGAGAGGCCAATGAAATTTAAGATGTACTTATAATCATCCTGGAGGCACCTGAATAGAGGAACCTGTTATCAAGGACTCTTATGTTTCTTTGTGTTGACCAGTATATTGGTTTAAGCTGAGCATTCAGACCATGGTTCATTTTTTTAATGTAGGAGGATTTTTTTTACCTAATTAGATTTATTCATTGAAATAATAGAAAATACTTGTAGCTTGGATTTTAGATTTTGGCAATGGTTTTATTTATTCATTTTTGGCAGTGATTTATTCATCCTACTGATAACCATTATCACTCAATCCTTGGCATAGTTAGGGATGTAAATAAATCTGTGTGCCTTGATTAATTAGTTTAAAGAATGTAAAAATATGATTCATCCTGCATGTATTGGGTTGTATAAGCAATACAAATCAATAAATATATTAATCCTGAGATATTATGTTTGCTTAACTCTTTTGTATTATCCCATCCTAAAAGTATAGAAGTTTCATTTAGGCAGGAATGTGTCACAAGCATGGCAGGAGCTCATCAATGTGAACATATTATCTTTCAGACCTTTGATCTATATGAACTAAAGTTTTTCTCTTTTGGCAGGTCAAGGCTACTGATGGTGGCACCCCCCAACTTTCCTCCAGTGTGAGGCTTCACATTGACTGGATCCCAAAGCCCCTCCCCTCCTCAGAACTATTAGCTTTTGATGAACCTCATTTCAACTTTGCAGTCATGGAAACAGATCCTGTGAACCACATGGTGGGAGTGATCAGTGTTGATGCTGGGCTCAGCCAGATCTGGTTTAATATCACAGGTGAGAGCATATGCATTTGAAAAAGGAGCTTCACAGTGATTCTGAACTGAAAAAAATGTTGCTCATATACTCCTGGTATTTCCTATCCATATGGACCCAAGCTATCACAGGCTGTTCATATTGTAGGTGGCAGGAGTATTATAAACAAAGCTTCAGCACTGATATGAAGCAGCATTCAAGCTGATAATAGTTCCATGAACAGTGTAATGTATGTTTTGTATTACAGTATCTATCACAGCTTGCAAAATGTCATTGCTTGGCAATGTTCCAATCTTAATGAAAACTCTAGTGTTTTCAAACAGGTCAAAACACATATTGTGCCTCACATGAAATATGTAATAACCATGCCTATTTCCCACAACAATAAAAATAAATCTACCAAGGAGGCAGGGGAGGGGGAGAGAAAAACGTTTTTGGAAAACTTTATTGAGAGTTGATCTGCTATTAACACTTGTTTGTTCCCATGCTTCTTGTTTTGCTTTGGCCAACTAATTTGAAATGCTCTTTATTTTTTCTGTAAACAGACAGAAACACATATATTCTTACAGCAATTATTCTTTTTTTTTTTTTCAACAAAATTTTTATTGGTTTTTATTTAACATGGTGGCAAGGCCATCAATTAATCAAAACAAAATCATACTTATACAATTCAAATTATTTCAATATAATTAACTCAGTTATACATATGAATAATCTATTATTATTTTAATGTATCCTACTTCCCCCTTAAGTCAATACTATTAACTCTATTTCTATACTCCCTCCCACCCCCATCCCCCCCAACCCCCCCAGACTTCCCAGAACTGATTACAGGATTAAGCATTCATCTTCCCAAATCTATATAAAACTACCCAATATAAACTAATCTAATATAAACATACTTTAACTCATAAAAAGATAATCAAATATAAGCTAGTATAATCTATCTAAATGTAGCCAATCCATCCTCACCAATCCCTTAATCATACAAGAAACTTTGCCATATCTTCAATTTATCAATTATATATAATACATTCCATCACCCCTACAATTATATATAATATACCATCACCCCTACAATTAATGCCATAATCAAATATTTATGATCTTTTAAAATAAGAAAAAAGGATATATCAGTTTTATTAATCTAAACCATCATTATTAATTTTTTTTTCTCTAAACAAAACCCTATATAATTTCATTACCTTTAAAATTACATCCCAAAGTGTTAATTAATCATATCAAAAGTAACATCTCTTAGCCACTAAAATTCAGAAACCCCTTATAATTCCACAATTCCACCGATATACCCCATTTCCTCCTCCAAGAATTCTTTAAAATTATTCCCTTAATATCTCAAACAAAAGAACCTGTATAATTTCATTACAAGATACTCTTAAGAAATAAGCAATAATATCCCCCAACTGCTTCCCTTGAAATGCAATACCATAATTTTCCATTTCTATAAGTATTTCTTTAAAATTACATCCCAAAGTCACAGCTAAGTCCATCACTGCCTCTTCTCTGTATCCTTGTAAATTTTNTCCCTCCTTCCATAAAGAAAAATCCAAATCTTCCTCTTGAATCATTTCCAGTCCAATTTCCACTTTTACAGGCTCCACTTTTTCCTCCATTCCGACCTCTATGTAATCTGCAGTACCATGCAAAGCAGATATTATATTTCAAAACCTTTTATAAATCTTCAAACGAAGCCATCGGTGAGGATAAAGAGGAGATGAATTCAGAATTAGACTGTTGAAAATCTTTAAACAAAGCGGAAGTTCCATTAAACAAAGCCATTTTTCAAACTTCTTTAATCCAAGCCTCGGAGAAAAAAAAGAGGGGGGGAAAAATCCAAAATCCAAATCCAGAATTCTCTCCATTAAAAGAAAACAAAAAATAGTCACCAAAACTTTCCATAAACCCCCCAAAATATGTCAATGTTACAACCCTAAGCCAAGGGGTAACAATTTCCCTCTTCATTCAGCGCTGCAGGAAAGTGAAAGTTAAAAAGAAAAATCACTCTCATCTATAGAGAAACAGCAAACCGCAGCCATTTTTTTCCCTCATTTCAACTTAACTTTAAAGAAGATGTTAATAAATTGAGTTAAAGTCTTAAGTTACTCAAGTCCAGTTTCCCCTGGTCAGTTCCGTCTGCTTATTTTTTGCTCACAATTCTCTGTAATTCACAGAAGTGGAGGCAACGACTAGCTTTGTTCCCCCCCAAAAAGGGAACAAAGGCGCTTGGGAGACGGAGATCTCCCGGACTCTGGAGGAGTACCCAATTTCGCTCTCCCAAAATAAGGGGAGAGCTTTTGGGACTCTACTCCTATCCAGGAATACTCACCTCGACCCCTTTGCCCGGGGCACAAGGTTCCAAGCCGCTGAACAGCTGTTGGCCGCTGTTCATGCTGGCTCTGACGCCTTCCCAAGGGGACGGCTCCGAAAGAGCCGCCATCGGCGCGCCGTCCCACCGGAAGTCCATACAGCAATTATTCTTATAGGAATGTATTGATCAATGGGAATTGTTTGCTTTACATCTTCTGATGCACAATTTTGTTATCAACAGAGATCTCATTGTCACTAGGTAGTGATTAATTGTTAAAAAAAAGTTAAGAACTCAATACTCTAAAAATGACCTGAGTTTTACCCAAAATTTATATGATAGCCACCTATGATTACTAGTCCAGCATGTTGAGGCAGCAGCCACCCAGAATTAGGCAGTAGGCAGTCCCAACACAATGAGAAGGAGCCAGGTTGGGAAAGCCTGTAATTGACCAACAGTGTTCCCATTGTGGAAGGATTACTTTGTCATTGTGGATGAAAATTAGAAGCTGGGTTGCCCTATACTGTATCTAATTTCAGTAAATGCCATGAGGTAATTCAGGAAATACTGAAACAAAGTGGAAAACCCATTTGTATAGTATAGGGATGGGCAATATTTTGGTAGCCACGGGCCACACTTAAGGGGAATATGTTGTTTTCTTGGCCTTTAATTGTGAAGTGGATACTTAAGGGCTTATCCTATACTTTTCCTTCACCAGAATGTCTGTTTCCAGGAAGTATGATAATTGGATCTTCCAGGAACATAAAATAGCATACAACATATGCTAATAAGAATGGAAAAACCAGGGTTCAAATTTTTGTCTAAAAAGCTACAATAACTGGATGATTTTATCACTAATCACCGTCCAACTTCAGCCATGGATTTGATACAACAGTAAAGTGAATTACTTAACTTCATTTACTAAAAATGAGGTAACTTCACTTTTGAGATAAGGATGAATAAGTAGTTTGTAAGGTTTCTAAACTGGGGCAGAACTTTTAAAAACACACAGTTTCAAGTAGTTCCTCACTAAATAAATTAGACTGTTTTGTATTTTGTTTTTTGTTTTAGAATCTGGAAATAAAATACAAATTGTAGAATTAAATACAGTCAAGGAAACAATTATATGCACCTGGTAAAAACTAAGTCAACATTCATGGGATTATCTCTTCTCCCAACATAAAATGAATGTAAGAAACTTTATAATTAAATTGTTTCATGGAGTAGGAATAGGAATTTTAAAGTATGTGTATAATTAGTATATAGTATAATGCATTCTCTATAGCAGGGGTACCCAAATCCCAGTCCATGGACTGGGACCAGTCTGGGGCCCGCAAGAACCAGTCCGTGCAAGTAAGCAAAGTCCCATCTGCACACACGTGTGATCCAGGCAGCGTGTGAAATCATGCCCCCCCAATCCATGGAAAAACTGCCCTCATGGAACTGGTCCCTGGCACCCAAAAGGTTGGAGGCCATTGCTCTATAGCATATAATCAATCCTATCATTGGTCTTCCACATGTCCCATCTTTACGTTATAATGTTCTGTAATATTCATTCAGTTTACACTGCATTGATTCATTTAACAACTGTGTTAAGAAATATCATAAAATGGGGCAAAACCCACTTAACAAATGTCTCACTTAACAACATAAATTTTGGACTCAATAGTGGTTGTAAGTCGAGGACTTCCTGTATTTGCTTATTCTGCTACCCCCATGTAATCCAGGTAAACATATCATGTAAGTAGAGCCACTTCTTTATATTTAATCCCTTTTCAGTCTGCTCCAAAACTCAGCACAATCTGAACTGAAAACATACCACTTTTAGAGTATACTTCATAGTTTTATATTACAAGTTTTTTCAAAGCAGCAAGGAAGGAAAGAGAGCATGCCTGTTGTAAAATAATTTTATCTTTGTGACAGTTTCGCAAAGCCTGAAATTCGTAATAGAGAAGAGAATTACTTGCATGCTGTGTATGAACTGTAGAATCAATATTCTTTTACCGGATAAAATGAACTTAATGACCCTATGAGGGACTATTTCTTAGAGTAAGCACATAACCTGTAAGGCTTATGTATCTAAACAAAGTTTTCTTTCTACAGTATATGTGCCTTTGTGTCTCTGAAAGAGCGTGTTGCATGTAAATGTAAATACAAGGGAAGGGAAATAAAAAATCTTTATTTCAGAAATTGGCAGAGCAGCACTTTGATTTTTCTTCTCCATTCTGTCAGGATCCTGTGGGAGGGAACAAAAAGTTTCATAATGTAGTCTGTTTAATATTGCATGGTTTTCCTAGGAAATGTGGAACTTTCCTATTATTGCTTTATGGGAGACCACAAAGCTAATTCATCACATTGACCATATTTCCCAAATTATGTGCCTCCCTTTACTCTTTCTCCCCTTCCACTTGCCTTCTTAAGCATTTGTACAAGTTAATGTTGTTACCTGTCTGCTCAGATAGGTCAGTTGCTCAAGTTTATTCTCAACAAACCTCACAATGCACCATCCTTTAGCCTTTCTTG
>NW_015388446.1:86432-112811 GCF_001527695.2 Protobothrops mucrosquamatus
TTATGGGAGACCACAAAGCTAATTCATCACATTGACCATATTTCCCAAATTATGTGCCTCCCTTTACTCTTTCTCCCCTTCCACTTGCCTTCTTAAGCATTTGTACAAGTTAATGTTGTTACCTGTCTGCTCAGATAGGTCAGTTGCTCAAGTTTATTCTCAACAAACCTCACAATGCACCATCCTTTAGCCTTTCTTGATTTTTTTCCCCCCTGTTATTTCTTCCTATAATGAACATTTTGCTTGACGTTCACTTTCCTGAATTTTTTACTTTTTTCCACCTTAAATCAGTGGTAAAGAGGCAAAAGCATTTTGCACAGGGGTGTATTTTACCCAGCATTCAAAACAATTAGTTCCCTCCCCTATGCATTACACTTCCATAGCTGTTTGAATTATATGAGACATGCATTTATGAGTCTAATAGACCATCATTGATTATGACCGTTTTCTCTTCCCACAACCACTGTTATTTTCTATACAGTACTTAGCACATTATATTTGAAGTATAATTTTTTAAACCTAGAGGCTATGCACTCTCCTCCCCCCCACCTTTTTTTTTAAGTAAAGCCATGTTCATGTATGAAGAAAGACTGCTTATACCCTCCTATTTCTGTTGTGGGGGATGTTTAGCAGAAATAACATCTTCCCCCCCCCCTCTCTTTCTCTTCAGGAATCCCTCCATAGGGCAGCTGATGGTAATTCTTCAGGTTGTCCTTCAGCTTTACTGCTTTGAATATACTCTTGAATGCATAGAATTTGGATTCTTGTCTCAGTTTGATTAAGAATGGGGAAATCAAATGCTGCCTATTACCTGGGGGTATTCAGAAATAAATCTGTCAGATGTTGCCTAGTTTGAGTAATGAAAAATCTGCAAGAAAACAACCAAGGTCAGAGAGCACCAAGGACCCCAGTTAGAGTCTCTGCACACATACACACACCTATATGTGCACGCACCCATACACACATGCATGCACACAAACACACGCACATTCACATGCACAGCCCAGTATCATCCATTGTAGAATTACAAAAAAAGGAAGTGAGCAAGGGGATGGACTGAAAAAGTCCTCCAGGAAACAGGGCAAGCCTCAACAGGGCATAAGCAAGAGAGCGGAACTGGTTTAAATATTGCACCTTGAAGTGGAGCCAGAATATATTCTCCCTTCTGCCAATTTGCCCCAATATTCCCTGCTTTCCTGCCTCTCAATGGTTGATGTCAATCCCCTCCCTTTGCCTTAAATAACACTGCATTACATGTAGACATTACCTCCTTAATTCAATACTGTATATAAAGTAAATAAACAAAGATCAGTGGTGACAATAGAAGCCTTTCACAGAGATTCCCCACCCACATTTTCTGCCATTCTGCTTCCTCCCTCTAGATGCTTCTAATCAAACTCCATGAGTGAGCTTATTACAAATGTTGCCAACAGCAAGGATTATTTTCCTCCTGGTCCTCCCCAGGAGAGGAAGGTTTTCAGACATCTAGCCTCCATCATAATTCTTTATTTCTAAGTCCTCCCTCTCTTCTAAGGTGGTGATGACGCTATGAATTTTGATATCGAGAAGAGCACTGGCAGCATTATTATTGCAAGAACTCTAGATGCAAAGGAAAGATCAAACTACAATCTCACCATAGAGGTCACAGATGGATCAAGCATCATTAAGACACAGGTCAGTGCCTCAGAGTCTAAGTCAAAGTCCGGTTCAGTAATATGAACAACATTTTCATTATGGTCTGTAGATAGTGCTCACTGCATTATCTGTTTTAGAAAAGTACTAGATATTCAAATGTCAGTTGAATTATCACCTCAAGTTTAGAGTCAGACTTTCTCTAAAATGCTCAATTTACCCAGGTCACACGCTCTTGTGGATTAAACCGGTAAACAAAATATTGTCTATAATGTGATCACATTTGGGGAAGAAGGGCCTGAATTGGTCATTCAGTGAGCCAAATAAACAAAACAGGGATATCCTTACCCAAAGATCCTTTCCTAAATTCCTGCTTTAATAATTGATGATTGGAAATCCAAAAGAATTGCAAATCTACTACTCAGATCCACTTCTAATTCCAGACTCTTCCAGGATCCATTGATTGTTGAGGAAGATGAAGTATAGAATTGGTTTCTTGTTTTACTTCTTTCCTCATATATGACCAATATATGTTCCAATAAGTGTTTCAAGCTACTTCAATAGAGCCTTAACTAGCTAGCATACTATAGACATGGGTTCCATCTCTGACTATTGTCATCTTTCATGGCAGCTGAGGACTGAAGTATATGGAAGTTTACTTGCATAGAGTAGCTCTTTTAAGCAAAGATCTGGTCTGATGGTTTGCTCTTCTAAGCAATTATCTAGTCTGATCATTACTTTATTAAGTGCTATGAACATTATATATAATCTAGAAAAGTGAGGGTAATCGATACTGAGAATGCCTTTCCACTGGGATTCAGTAGTAGCTCACTGTCATCTTGAATGTTTTAGAACTGTATTCTGCTATCAAGAGTCATCTTTCGGTACCTTGGCTAACATAACAATTCCAGTCTTTCTCTGTTTACTTTCACATTGATTGTTGGATAGGTAGCGAACCTGCTATTGCAAAATCACGGGTTTGGGTCTTACTGAAGAAAGGAAGTCCTTTTCCAAGATGGGCCACAGGAAATGTGCCTTTTTTTGAAATAGTGCCTCCAGAATAATATCCTCTAAATTCACAGTGCCCTAACCACGTTGTCTTTCAAGCAAATCTTGAAGACCTGGCTCTTCCCTCCCACCCTGGAATGAAATTATATTTCTATTGGTTGTTTCTTATATAATTAGGCCTTATTCTTTTTAGTTTCCATTATTTTTAGTCTGGTGTAATCATCTTACAATGCACGGTGGGGAGGAGGGGCATTACTGGTTGTTTTTGTCATAAATGCCTAATGCTAGTTGGGTTGGGCAACTCTATACATTTCATAAAACAAGTAAGTATTATTTAATTTGATACTTGCTTTGAGGTAAGTATATTGAGGGAGCCAAACCAGTCACTGCTCTATATTCATTTTGTTTCTTCACCAATTGCTTCTTCCTGGCATCATTTCATTTTTTTTCCTCTTCCTCCTTTACTATTACCATCTCAGCCTGGTTTGGCTAAGTTTCCATTTTAAATGGAAGCTGTAATAGCTGTAGTAACTAAATGATTTCATTTTGGGATGAAATCCTGATATCATTATAATATATATTGTGTTATCAAATCAAGCCTAATACCAGCATCTGGCATCTTGGGATATCTGCCAGGCCACTAGAATCAGAAACTTGCCCTAGGCTCATTTTATTATTTTCTTATGCAATCAGGTGCTTACAAGTGCAGTAGAAGCTGGATTTAGCTGTCATGATAATGTTTGACTGAGACAGATTATTGTTAGCAATTCCTGGTGCAGATTCTCAAACCGTAAAGATGACTTACCAGAAGATGCATTGTGCAAAGTCTCCCATCTTCCACTAAGAATATGGAACTGCTTTGCATTAATTCATCAACAAAAACCACAGCAGCAAATAAGTTTACATGAATGTGTACATAAATAAGCATGAGGACTGTGAGAATAAGAAAAAGCAGGGGAAACATCAGAAATAATGGAAGTGTCATCACTGGGCCTTTGTTTGCGTGGTGCTTCCCTACAAATACACTTTTCAAGCAGTTTGTTCAAGGTAATGGATACCAAGGAAGAAATTTGAAGTGAATAATAGCAACACGTTTTAAGAATTAATTCAACTCGTGGAACAGAACATGCATACAAATTGTGTATCCAAAGTCATCTTAAAAGAAACCCTTAAAAGAATTTTAAAGAATTATAGAGTATTTGGCCTATGAGAGATGGCCTCACTTGGCCACAGCAAGACCCTTCATTCTGGAATGGTGACTATTCACCTTGTTGAATCATTCATTGTAAAAGTATCAGAATGATAAAAGGAGAAAATAAGTAACAGAGAGATTGCTTTCTTAAGCAGTACTTCACTTGCACCATCATGGAAATGAGACACTTGTAAAGCCCTGTAACTAACCTTCTCTACTGCTTGCTTTTTGTCCACTCCTCTTAGGCTTATATCCATGTGATTGACATTAACCAGCATCCACCTCAGTTTTTGGAGTACCAGTATGAGGCTCGCATTCCAGAAGACACGCCCCCTGGGACAGAACTTTTTTTTGTTAGTGCAACAGACCAGGATCATGGGAAAGGATTGATCTACACCCTCCATAACAGCTTAGATCCTAGAAGCCTGAAACTCTTTCAAATAGACCCAAGCCGTGGCACGCTCATAACAGTATCAGACCTTGATGCTCAATCCATGCCACTGCATACTTTGACAGTGATGGTACGTGAGTAGCAGAAAATAAATGATTTATTTCTTTAATTTCTATCCTCTTCTGTCTTACCTTATGGGCTGTGGGCAGATTGCTGCAGGATTTCTAAAGTGTTGTTGTTGTATCTAATGATTTTTTTTTTAAAAGAAAGGTGGCTAAAATGAGAAGAAATGCATTCAACATTATACTGCAAACTTAAGTCTTTGTGATGTAATATTGTTTAAACAAAATATCTGTGGTTGATTCATTGGCTGTTCAGGTACGAGACCAGGATGTCCCTATCAAGCGAGACTTTGCTCGAATTGTCATTCATATTGAGGGCTGTAACAGTCACCCTCCACAGTTCACCAGCCTCCATTACAAAGCAGAAATTCTGGATGTCACTCCAATTGGCACAGAGGTTGTGCAAATCCGTGCCCTGGATCCAGATCAAGGAGTTAATGCTGAAGTCCACTATTGCTTTGAAGCAGGTAAGGCACCTATACACACTGCCTTATGAAGATTTCCTTTATGTAACTACTGTGATGATATGTCAGCTAAACATATTGTTTCTGAATCTACTATATATTCAACATTAAATAGAATAGGAAAATTAGATCCTACTGGTCCATGAATAATTTCTGTTATTTTTCTTCTTCTAACCATTAACACTCTTTAACTTTCTTGTGAACCAAGACAGCATATTTGCTGTCAATATTTGGGGACTTCCTATCATGGGCTGATGCTGTCTTGACTCTGAGCACATTTAAGAAAATCATGTCTAGACTGAGTCACTTTGGTGTCATTTCTCCTGGTTCTATGCCCCTTTCCTCCTCCTGTATCTGGAAGGTAAACTCCAGTCACTTTCCTTTCTGTGGGCAGGACATACATGCTGTGTGTATGTGTGTGTTCGCGCGTGTGCGCAAGAGAGAGAGGAATTAAAGTTATGCATAAGTTGAACTTATATGACACAATTCAGAGAAGAAGACTTTCACTCCAGCCCCCAAATAGTCCATAATTTACTTGAGCTACCTGAAAGCTGAGGGTGAAAACTGACTCAGATGACTGGAAAGTCAATAAAATGGCAGAACTGCAGTATAGGAAATAGATAGATAGATAGATAGATAGATAGATAGAGAGAGAGAGAGAGAGACAGACAGACAGACAGACAGACAGACAGACAGACAGACAGACAGACAGACAGACAGACAGACAGACAGACAGACAGACAATATAAATAGAAAAGAGAGAAGTTCAGAAAGCAAATCAGAATTTAAACAAAAAAAATCCAGCTAGGTTTCAAACCAGTAATATTTGGGATACAAAATAAATACAGTTTTACTGTAGCAACGGGGATAAAAAGAGAGGTCTAACAGCTAGTAGAGTTAATACTAAGGGTTGGCTCATTTTGAAGAGATGGTCTTTCTTTTGCAAAGTATCCAGTGAATGGCTGACCTTCGGCTGACCTTCAAAGTGTTTTTCTCAAACGAAAAGGAACAGTCGAGGTAAAGGAGGAAAACTGAACATTTGAATGAGAGCAGGGAAATGTGTAAGGACCTTACTTTTAGAGTGACTGGAAGATTGACAGAGGGTGACACTATTTTTTTTTCTGCCTTCCAGAGTTGTTTGCTAGACAGTTTTGAGAACAGAATAACAAGTAAACACACCTACTTAAAGACAAGTGTCTCTGATAGCATTAGTGTCTCCAAAGTCATCAGCTGGTACACTTTAATTTATTTAAGAGAGAGCTTAGGGAGTGTGGCACAATGACATCATCAAAGGGCTAGAGCCAGAATATTCAGCTTGCGCTGTTATTTTGTTGTTTTTGCTTTCAGAGGAAATAGGTACATTCATGCAGGAGAAATGTAATATACCCATTTTCCACGTCTTTAGTTTTAAAAAGACTAAATTAACAAAAAAAAAGGGCAGGGCAAGACTTATTTATCTACTTTAAAAAAATCTATTTCTTCCAGGGACTAAAAAAAAAAGGACGCATTTAAGTATAACAAACTAGTGTGATGGAAAACAATAAATATTGTAGAATTCAATTATGCTTTTTCATTTAAGATTTGTTTGTTTATTTCCAGGGAATAGCGGAAACTTTTTCACCATCAGCAAGTTATCTGGAATTATTACAGTTTCTCAGAAGTTAGATCAATCCAAGCAAGAAAGATTTACTCTCGCAGTTAAAGCAGAAGATCAAGGATTTCCCCAACTGAAAGATTCAACTACTGTGAACATTTATGTTAAGCCTTCTGATGCTACTCCCCCACAGTTTACAGAAGAAGAATATGTTGTAGAGATCAGTGAATCTGCAATCATTGGTTCTCCGATTATCCTTGTTTCAGCTACAAGCTCTTCATTTGTTACTTACGAAATAAAAACTGGAGATAAAGACGGCTTCTTTTCCATCAATTATCAATCTGGGCTTATCTCTACCCAGAAGAGCTTAGATTTTGAACAGATGTCATCTTATCAGCTGAAAATTCGGGGCACCAGCATGGCAGGATCATTTACGGATGTTCCAGTGTTTGTTTATCTCATAGACCAAAATGACAACGTGCCTATCTTTGATAAGCCTTCTTTTGTTGGTTGGATCGATGAGAATATTCCATTTGGTAGCATGGTTATGGATGAAAACAATGTGCCGCTGGTGATAAATGCAACAGATGCTGACCAAGATTCTAATGCTTTGTTGATTTATGAAATTTTGGAGTCGGAGGCCATGACGTTTTTCAAAATAGACCAAAATATGGGCACTCTCACTACTTGTGCTGATATAGATTATGAACATAACACCGTTTTTCACTTCGGTATCCAAGTTCATGATAGTGGCAATCCCATTTTATTTGCTTCCAAACCTGTTCAAGTCACCATTTATATCAGAAATATAAACGACTGTCCTCCAGTGTTTATAAAAAGTATTTATGACCTTCCTGTGATGCTTCCTATTCATGATGGTATGGAACTTTTAAAAGTTAATGCAGAAGATGCAGACTCGGACGTAATCTACAGTATAGCCGAAGGAAACCCTGCAAATACTTTCTTCATCCACAAAACAACTGGTGTTATCTCTCTACTAAACCATACTAATGTGGGAAACTATCATGAACTTACAGTTAGAGCTGGAGATGCTTTATATGTGGCCAGTACATTGGTCAGACTACATTTTACTGAGCCGCAGGACAGCATTTTAAAATTTGATCAAGATTTATATTTGGCCACAGTAAAGGAAAATTCCACAGAGGTTCAGATTATTATTGTTCTTGGTGTTGTTGGGAATCAACTGAAAGAACCACTTTTTTTCTCTGCCTTGAATGGCACAAAGTGGTTCAGAATGATTCCATCTTCAGGAGTGCTACAGACCAAGAACGTGAAGTTTGATCGTGAAATTCAAGATGTGTATGAAATAGCAGTGGAAGTAAAAGATATTAGAAATCCACCACGGGTATCTCAAGCAATTGTAAGAATAATAGTGGATGATGTTAATGATAACCCACCCCAGTTTGAAAACCTACCTTATTATATAGCAATACAGGCTGGCACTGAGCCAGGTGATATTATCTTTAGGGTTTCTGCCACAGATCAGGATCTGGGAAATAACAGAGTCATTTTTTACTCCTTGGAGGAAGACTACCAGCATTTCTGGATTGACCCCTCTTCAGGAGACATCTCACTCAAACAACCCCTTGATTTGCAAACTTTAAATAAATACACACTGAGTGTTATTGCCCGAGACGCCGGTGAGCCTCCCTTGTATGCTGTGGAAGAGATTACCATAATGGTGAAGAACAAATCCAGCCCTCTGTTCCAAAGTCTTTTCTATGTTGCAAAAGTGCCTGAAAGCAGTCCACCCTACACCCCCATTCTCCACCTCCAGGCCCGAAGCCCTGAAGGCTTACGCTTGATATATACCATTGTGGAAAAAGACATTCTCAGACAGTTCCACATTGATTTCAAGACTGGCATGCTCATGGTCACAAGCCAGCTGGATTATGAATCTGATACGAAACATACATTTACTGTCAGAGCTACAGAAACAGCAGCGGGTTCCTATTCAGAAGCAATTGTGGAAGTTCATGTTGAGGATGTGAATGATAATTTTCCTTTATTTTCACAGACTGTTTATACTGTGTATGTCTCAGAAGATGTGCCAGCTCAGACCCCTGTGATTCAGCTCTCGGTTATAGACCAAGATTCAGGGTGGAACAAACTCATTTCATATCAGGTTTTAAAGGATCGTTCAGATGCCTCAAAGTTCTTTAGTATTGATGGCAGCACTGGTGAAATATCAACAACTCGGGCTCTAGATTATGAAACAAACCATAAATTTCATATTAAAGTGAGAGCCACAGACCATGGGATACCTCCACTCAGCAGTGAAGTTCTTGTGATAGTTAACGTGCTGGATATCAATGACAACCCACCAAAATTCAGTCAACTTCAGTACCAGGCTAATGTGAGTAAAATGGTCAGCTGTGGTCAGGTTGTCGTAAAGGTACAGGCTTTTGATCCTGACAGCAGGGATACCCCTAGGCTGGAATATATGATACTTTCAGGAAATGAGAAAAGGCATTTCACCATTGACGGCACTTCTGGTATCATTTCTACACTAAACCACTGCAAAAAAAATCTGGAATCTTTTTACAATCTTAGGGTTTCTGCTTCGGATGGAGTTTTTAAGACCACTGTGCCAGTATACATCAACACAACTAATGTAAACAAATACAGCCCAGCGTTTCAGCAGGATGTTTACGAAGCCGTATTAGCTGAAAACGCAAAAATAGGAACTAAAGTGATTGAGCTCTCAGCTATTGACCCAGATGATGGTACTTATGGCACCGTAGATTATATCATCATAAACAAGCTTGGTCAGGAGAAGTTTCTAGTAGATGATAAGGGGCGCATTGAAACATTGCAGAAACTGGACAGAGAGAATTCTACAGAAAGAGTTGTTGATATTAAAATCATGGCCAAGGATGGAGGAGGAAAGGTAGCATTTTGCACTGTCAAAATAATACTTACAGATGAAAATGACAATCCGCCTCAGTTCAAAGCTTCTGAATACCTCTTGTCTATCCAGTCCAATATGAGCAAGGGATCTCCAGTCATTCAGGTTTTAGCTTATGATGCCGATGAAGGAGTGAATGCTGATGTCACCTACTCTGTTGATACAGTGGAGGAAGTCATTGCAGAAGATGTGATTGAGATTAACACTGTTACAGGTGTTGTCATAGTCAAGGAGAGTCTCAAGGGACTAGAAAACAGAACAGTGAAATTTAGAGTCAAAGCTGAAGATGCCAAGCCTCCCCACTGGCATTCAGTTGTCCCAGTGAATCTTCAAGTTGTTCCAAAGGAAGTGTCATTGCCAAGGTTTTCTGAGCCATTATATACCTTCTCAGCATCTGAAGATCTCCCAGAAGGATCAGAAATAGGATTAGTTCGAGCTATAGGAGAAGAACCCATCATCTACAGTCTGGTACAAGGAACCTCTGCTGAAAATAATGAAGAAGGGATATTCACTCTGGATAAGCAAAGAGGGACCTTGACTGTTCAGAAGGCAATGGACTATGAGAAGATGAAATGGTACCAAGTAGATGTCTTGGCTCATTCTTCATATAAGAATACTGACTTGGTCTCTTTAGTATCCATTAACATCCATGTAAAAGATGTCAATGATAACAAACCTATTTTTGAGGCAGATCCATACAGAGCTTTTGTTATGGAGAATATGCCAGCAGGGACCCCTGTGATTCAGATTACTGCTAATGACCAGGATACTGGAAGTGATGGGCAAGTGACTTATAGCCTAGGATCAGAATTAAGCTACATCAGAGAATTCTTCACCATTGATAGTGGAAATGGCTGGATTGTGACCCTTAAAGAGCTAGACTGTGAAGTTCAGAAAAGCTACAAATTTTTTGTTGTTGCTTCAGACCATGGAAAGAAAATCCAACTTTCTTCTCAAACTCTAGTAGAAGTCACTGTCACTGATGAAAATGATAATGCTCCAGAGTTCACCAATGAAATTTATAAAGGATCAGTTGTTGAGAATGCTGAGCCTGGGCAGATGATTACCATTCTTAATACTATTGATAGAGATCTTTCAGAAGAAAATCGGCAGGTGATGTGCTACATCACTGGTAAGTATCTATATCTGTTAAGATTTTAATAAATAAAAATGGGGGGAGGGTGCTTTGAATACATTTACTTAACTTTAAGAAGCACCCTTTTCTATAAATTAGTTTTGCTGATATCTCTTAGTTGCAACTATAAGATGATTTTCATTATTAACAATGGCCATCTGGTGAAACATACGTCTTATCAAGAGATATTTTGAGACTAAATGTGTAGAGAAATAGCTACATATCAATATTCCTAGAAAGAGTACTTTCTATTAGATCTTGTTATATAGAGACCTTCTACACCAGGCTCAATAATTGCTATGAAGAAAAATTCTGATCTAAAATGCATTGTGATTTAACTATATGACATTTATCTGACTCGAAAACAGAATTGCGATTAGTCAAATGCAACTACGTACATTATTTTGAACTTGCAGTTTTAATTCCAGTCCTGAATTAAATTTCTGATCGACAATCAAAAGTTAATTATGCATATATTGTAACTCTCATGTCAATTGTCTATATCAGTGATGGCGAACCTTTTAGAGACCGAGTGCCCAAACTGCAATCCAAA
Source organism: Protobothrops mucrosquamatus (assembly GCF_001527695.2). Taxonomy (NCBI): domain Eukaryota; kingdom Metazoa; phylum Chordata; class Lepidosauria; order Squamata; family Viperidae; genus Protobothrops; species Protobothrops mucrosquamatus. The sequence goes on from NW_015388446.1 coordinate 97,453, forward strand.
ACCCACTTATTTATCGCAAAGTGCCAGGGCTGCATCAGCATTGTAGTGCCCTCGGGGGGCGTGGCCCACTGGGTGGGCGTGGCTGCACATCCTGGCAGACTGGGTGAGCGTGGCCGGGGCCAGGGCAGTGGGGGCCAGTCCCTCGCCATCTCTGGGGCATCCCCAGGGGGGCCAACAGCACTTGCTCGCTCACTTCCTGCCCTGTCGCTTCCAAACGCCATGTGCTCACTACTCTGGTGAACTCTGCTGGGGCAACGGCGCGTGCCCACAGAGCGGGCTCTGAGTGCCGCCTCTGGCACATGTGCCATAGGTTCGCCACCACTTGTCTATATTAACCAAATGTGTCTTTGCATGATAAATATAACCTATAGATACATATTTTATCATTTGCAATTTATTCAGCACAGATATAGAACTAAAAAGAATTATATTTCACTGTAATATATCAAATAAATCATTTTGCAAATGGTCAGATTGAAACATTGTCCAGCATACTAAAGAATTGTTTAGTCAGTTCCCTATATATCTTTTTCATAATTAGTCTATAGTCAGTATCTATTATAAAATCCCCCCCCCCTTTCCCCGCAGAGCGAAGGATAATGAAATAGCTACTTCAACATATACCATAATCAGTCCATTCAATCTACTGGTTAAATTTTATGAATGAACTCAGTTTTCTATATGATGTCAATTATATGACACAGAGCTAGTAAATTTTCTGGTTTGTCTACCAGGGGTGTCAAACTTACAACATCACGTGACGTGTCGCGACATATCACGACTTTTTTTTCCATTGCTGGCAATGGGGTGGGTGCGGTTTCAGCATGATGCATCCGGCCTGTGGGCCGGCAGTTTGACACCCCTGGTCTACACATAACATGGGTGAGCAATCTTTTTGTTATCTTGAAACCTGAAACACTTCTTTTTTCATAAACATATATTCTCTATCTTATCAGAAGGAGATGTTATGGGGCAATTCGGTATCAGTGAAGTTGATGGAAAATGGAAGGTTTTTTCCAAGAAGCCTCTGAACAGGGAAGAAACAGAAAAATATGTGCTCAAAGTCATGGTGTCTGATGGAAAATTTCAAGCAGCCACAGAAGTGGAGATTTTAGTCCTTGATGTTAACGATAACAGCCCTGAATGCAAGCAGGTAATTGTAGATGTATGTAAAAGGCCTCATTCCAAAATTATGCAAACATGTATACACAGGATCTGTATTGATACGGTGCCAGAGTTGACCTGGAGAAATCACAATTATGGAGCAATTATTTGAATAATTACACATCTGCACAATACTGAATCCTCCATTAGTTGCTCATTTTGGAGGATAATGAATTATTACTACCTTGGAATAACATAATGTTGGATAGCATTAGGGTGGCAGGAAGGAGCCCATCTGTGACACTTCATTGTTATTGGTTAACAAACAGGTATATTGTGCACGTGGCTTAATGTTAACCTTTTAACTTGGTAAAATAATTTCCTTCCTTTCCAGACACTATATGAAGGGAAAATTTCAGAGAATGCATCCCCAGGATTTTCTGTTCTTAAAGTGTTGGCTACAGATGTTGATGCTGGTAGCAATAGTCAGATCACTTACAACCTTCATGGAGTTGGTGCTGAGGATTTTAGACTGGACTCTTATACAGGTAAAATTATTACATCCTTTTAACAGTTTTGCTGTTCATACTCATTCCTTGACCATTTATTAGAATGAATAATACAGTTTGCTCCTGTTTACTAAAAAGCAGAGGTAGGTAGACTTTTTGGTGCATTTTGAAGACCTCTTTAGTTGAAACATTAATACTGATGACATTAATACTCTTGATTGGCATAAATATGTCCTCATATTGTAAAATGTTGGTGGGATTTTCCCTAGAAAAAGTATTTAATTTAATGTAAAATATTATTCTCTTCTCATGCACCAAAACACACTGTAATAGTCTTGCCTGGTGTTCTCCTTCTTGTTCTTATGATGCAAGGAGAAGACTTTACATTAAGAAATCAGGTTTCCTTGGTTTCTACCTTGTAGGGCTCCTATAAGACTTAAAATAGAAAGATTTGTATGAATGAGTATGCATGGGTATTTTTTTGCAAAATAGTCTTATAAAAGATTAGCCCAAATCTGAAAAGTTATTATAATTTATTTAAATTTATTGGCCACCCAATTCCAGTGGAAAGATGAAGATTCCTTAGATATCAATTCATTAAATATTATAGTTTGTAGATAATATAATTCTAAAGAATTCTGTGGTGTCCAGGAATAGGGGAGTAAGAAATATATTTTTTTGAATCTTTGGTAAGCATTTATATTTGTATCCTTTTTTCTATTCGCCTGGTTCTATTTCTTAAAATGTTTTAAAATGTACCTTTGCATAGAAGGAATCTTGCCCTTAAATAATGGTACTGCACCAAATCTTTGCCTTCCACCTATACTTACCAGGAGAATTGACTACTTCTACATTATTGGACCGGGAACTGAAATCAAAGTATCACCTTGTTGCCAAGGCAACAGATGGAGGAGGGCGTTTTTGCCAGATGGAAATTACTGTGCACGTAGAGGATACAAATGACAATGCTCCCATGTTCTATCCCAGTCATTGTGCTGTAGCCATATATGAGAATACATCAATAAAAACACCCATTGCAGTTGTCTTTGGAAAAGATCCTGATGAACGTAAGTTGTTCCCAAATCCTAAGTCATGTGCAGTTGTTTTCAATACTTAAAGGAGATGGCATGTTCTTGTTTTTGAGGTTACCTACCAGTATTAACTTTTTCTCTTATAGACAGTGGGTCAACTTGATAGATAGGCAACAGATTTCCACCTTGGTGACATCTTTATAGGTAACATAGTATTTTTTAAATAAATAAAGATGGGGAAATAATAACTAGTTGTAGACCCGTTATGTAAGGAGAGGGGAAATGTATCAGGTATTTGATATATATTTTTCCGCATTCAATCAGGGTGGACATTTTATGTTGAATGTTAATGGTTTATTTTTTATTTCTTCCTCACACTTTTTTTTATTCTTTGTTCAGTTGTTGCTGTTGTTGTTTTGTAGTTGATGTCTTCTTTTTTCTTTTTATTCTGTATTTTAACTTTGGAGCTAAATAAAAAAAATATTTTTAAAAAAGAAATGATGGCAGGTACTAGTTTCTCTTCAATTCATCCCATTTCTAAAAGAATAATTCCCATATCAAGCGAATTCTTGCATGATATTTCTCGTTTGATGTTTTCCAGTTCTCAATGGTGAGGTGAGGTATCACCTTGCTGAGTCAGCTAATGGCCACTTTTCAATCGATGAGGTAACTGGTGTAATCTGTCTAGAGAAGCCTCTGAAGGAATCCCATTCAGTTTTGGAGTTGACCGTGTTGGCCAAGGACAGGGGAGTTCCGCAGTCCCTCTCTTCCTTTACTACTGTGACTGTCTCAGTCGTGGATTTAAAAGAATATCTGCCAGTATTTCTCAACACAGAATACTTAGTTGAGGTAAAAGAGAATGTGGCTGTTGGGACAGAAGTTTTAAATCTATCTACCTTGACAAGAGCTACTGTTGCAAACACAGAGATTAGATATGAAATCACAAATGGAAATGATCTTGGGAAATTCAGGCTTCATTCAAGCACTGGTGAGTTCTTTCTTCAGCAAATAATTCAAGTCTACCGATTGTTCTCTTATAACAAGAATTATTTTATCCCTGATCTATTTCTTTTCTGATTTAATTATGAACATATCGAGATTTCGGACAGAGAAAGAATTTAGAGAAACGTCAAACATTGTTCATTACTTGCATTCGCTTTTTAACCTTCCTACTCAAAACTCAATAAATGTTGAAATTTCTAATTAAAAAATATTGATTTATCCGAGACAAGTTGATGTGCCCACAAAGCAGCCCATGTGGCAATCCTATTACCACTAGATGGCACCCAATGACCGTCACGTTTTTGTTGCTGGTTTGTTTTGAATGGTTAAAAATTTTCAAGTTAGCCAGTTTTCAAGAGTTGGGCTGTTTTAATTTTGTGTGTTTGTTTTTTAAATCTTAATTCTGCCTGTATTCGTAGGCATCCTGTATGTTAATGGAACTCTGGATTTTGAAGTTGCCCATGATTATTATTTAACCATCGAGGGTATAAGAAAGACTTCTACATCTCTCAGTGACGTCACAATGGTTATAATCAACATCACAGACATAAATGATCACGTGCCAGAATTTGACCAAGATCTTTATATTGCCGACATCAGCGAGGATGCGGCCATTGGTGAAATAGTGCTCATGGTGAGACATAATCATAATCAGGGTGGGCAATATTTTGTGGGATGCAAGCTACATTTAACATTTAGTGATGGACAGGGATCTATTTTCCATGTTTTTCTGCCTGGATTTTTGAGGGATGTTCAGGAAGACTTACTGCTATTCAAAGTTACAATTATTCCTATTTTATAGCTTATGGTGTAGTTTGCATTATTTTTGCTCAAAATGACAGGAATCTACACTACCAATTGTTGCACCATCGATGACAGTGGGGTCAAGGAAACCTGTAAAAAGGCCTCAGGATCTGCATGCACCGGCATCTGTTCCTGACTAAGATCATGCCAAAATGATGAAACATACATCATAACACTATGACGCAACATCTTAGTTTTCATAGTTACTTTTATTGCAATGCTGCAAGCAAGGGCAGAGCTTGCTTCATGTCACCATTACATACATTTTGTCACTGGTACTCCCACTCCCCTTACTCTGTAGTTCTTATGCCTGCGTATGATTTTAGGACTATAGGTTGTCCAAGCCAGATCTATGCTACAACCTCATTTCTGCTGCTCTCATTTTGTGTTTTGCTGTCTTGAAAAAATTATGAATTGGAGGATGCATAGAACAGTTGACTCCTATAAACAGTGATATGGGAGAGAGAAAGACAGAATGGCATTGTTGAAGTCAAATTGACTTATCTCCAGTCTTTTCTATGGTTAGACCAGGCTACTAGAAACCACTTTTGACAAGGAAGGAAGGAAGGAAGGAAGGAAGGAAGGAAGGAAGGAAGGAAGGAAGGAAGGAAGGAAGGAAGGAAGGAATCACATCAGTGTTGAAAGCCAAACATCGATGGGATTTATATTAGAAATCAATCCCAAAATTAATATCTTCTTTAAAAAGCTGGAACTGAGATAGCCAATGGTATTGTACCCACAAAGAAGTCTGTCTATGTTTACTATTATTACTGCATTTTTTATCCTTTTGACAGGTTTTAGCTAATGATAAGGATGGAGTGATGAACAATCAGATCACATATTCTATTGTGGAAGGAAATTCATTAGGTCATTTCATGATTAATCCCAAAGCTGGAGAAATCTATACTACCAAACACTTGGACAGAGAAGAAGTGAGTAACATGGTTCATTTTGATACTGAAAATAAAATCTCTGAGCCCTAGCTCCACAAGACATGTTGCAAGTAAAATTCATAATGCCCCTCTCCTGACATAAGAACCAAGAAAGACCCACTGGCCTTTTTTTTTGACCTTAGAAAGATTCCAGATGCTGCTCTAAAATGAAAGGAACTGCTGTTCAGTGGGGCTGTGCAAACTTTTGAAAAAGATCCAAAGAATCTTTATAGTGGTCTCACATAGTTGACTCAAAAGCTGCTCACAGTTGCCTCTGCATGTGAGTGTGTGCACAGCCCCCCCCCCAGCGGTTTCTGCACATTGCAAAGCACCCTTTTAATTGCTTTCCATATCCCTAATATTCACCATATGGCAAGGAATGATATTTGTTCCTTAATGGACTCAGTCATGAGTTTATTGATTTGGTGCCTTTGTTCTCCATCTGAGAATTACCTTGCTTAGAAAACAGAAGTACAACTGTATTCTTTATTTAGAATCCAGTATTGAAGTTGATAAATGAGTTATGGGTAGGAAAACATGTCATGTAATAAATTCTCATTATTTGCCTGGTAGAATTTGGGGTGGCGGGTTCAGAAAGAATCTAACCATCTGTATTAAGAACTAGAGTACATAATTATTTAATCAATATTTGGTTAATACATTGTTTCTCAAACTTGGCAACTTGGGGAAATTTGGGATTTGAAGTTCACAAATCTTAAAGTTACCAAGTTTGAGAAATACTGGGTTAATAATTGTTGGAGTAATAAATCTTCCAAACATGTGTTTTGTTTTGTTTTTTTAGATATCCAGCTATTCCCTCAAAATCCAAGCCATGGACAATGGGCAGGCAGCGCTTTCCAGTGACACCATTGTGCTCATTCATGTGTCTGATGTTAATGACAATCCACCTAGGTTTTTTCAGCTTAATTACAGTGTTGCAGTTCAGGTAAGGTAGTAATTCACAGAGACCAACCTTACCCAATTAGTCTTTTACAGAGATAATCTTGAAAGCTGCCAGGTTAACCATAGAGTTGCTAAAGACTCAGAGATAGCAGAAACTTAGTAGCAGTAAGAAATCAATCAGTTGCAATCCCATTCATTTAAAGATTGCTACATATAACCATTGATTTAGATTGTACACCTGTGATCAGCAGATATAGCAGTAGTAGACAAATTACCATAGTCCAGGGATCTTCACACTTGGCCCTTTTATGACTTGTGGACTTCAACTCCCAGAATTCTTCAGCCAGGCATGCTGGCTAAGGAATTCTGGGAGTTGAAGTCCACAAGTCATAAAAGGACCAAGTTTGAAGACCCTTGCCATAGTCCCTTTACTTTCAAATAAGAAAGGAAGGTCTGGTATATGTTTATTATGCACATAATAATGATTTTTAGATTAATTTACAGACCATTCTTCTGTTTGCATCTTCTTAAATCATTCTGCCCTCTGTCCCTTTTCCTCCCAAACAAGGGGGACAATTTTTTTTCTAACTAATTTGCTTTTCTTCAACTAACATTCCAGGAGAACTCTCCAGTTGGCACCAGTGTTTTGGAGCTAATCATGAGTGACAGAGATTCTCCAGAGAATGGACCACCATACAATTTTCAAATTGTTGAGGGAAATGAAGGAAGAGCATTCCAGGTTAACCAGGATGGAGTGTTAGTGACATCATCCATCTTGAACAGAAGAACAAAGGAACAATATCTTCTGCAAGTCCAGGTAGATTTATGTCCAAGTCAAGTTGAAACTAATAGGAGACGTCTGACTGATCTTCTAACTTTTTTTTTTTACAAGAAGTGACCAAGGAGAAAAGTAGATAAGGGGATGCCAAATTAGTCAACCATTATGGGAAAAAGTTGTTTAACTCTGTTCAGGGGAAATCTTGCCTGTAGACTACTGTTCACCAAATACCACTGGTTTGTACAGTGACATTTTGTATCAAAAGAAAATCCCAACTTCTTTTCAGAAATAAAATAGTAGAATCCAAGTATAGTTTTGGCATTAATTTTCAAAGAAACCCAGTCTTATATCATGCCAGTAGAATCTATCAAAATTGGATTTCATTTCAGACCTTCTGTAATGTTGTTGAAACATATAGATACCAATAATATTTGAGAATGAAGGCAATAGAATATGAAAGTTCATGAGTTCTGCAGATATAGTTTCGGGTCCCTTAGTTCCCAAAGATATTTTCACTGGATTTCAATGTGGCCATGCACAAATGCAACTAGTATCTTTTCAGCGTTTAAATGTTCAATTTATTGCCTTAGTTTCCTGCCAGTATGCTAAAGATGCAATGGTAGCTGTCGGATTGAAATAGGTGTTTCTTGAGAATAATAGCAAGAAAGACATTTTGTTGGCTGATGGAAGAAATGGCTACTGGGGTAAATGGACTTTTGATAGTTTGGATTCCTTGCTTTGTGACTTAAATAAACAAATCAGATATACAAGGAAAGTATGTAAGTTCTGGCGATAGTAAAGGTTTTCACAATTTTGTCCAATAGGTTGTTGATAGTGGTCGTCCTCCTCTTTCTTCTTCGGCATTTATAAACATCCATGTGATACAACAAAGCCAGTACCCTCCTTCAGCACTTCCTCTCGAGATCTTCATCACAACTAATGAAAGAACCTTCCGAGGCGGAGTTCTTGGCAAAATTCATGCCACTGATCGAGACCCCCATGATACTCTATTATACAGCTTTGTGTCAGTAGTTCCTGAAAAGAAACATTTCTCTGTGGGACTTTCAGATGGAAAAATAATTGCAACCGATGGTCTCCAACATGGCCATTATTCTCTGAATGTAAGTGTGAGTGATGGGACCTTTTCAACCATAACCAGAGTCCAGATTCATGTATGGTCCTTCAGCCAGGATGTCCTCGATAAAGCTGTAATGCTGCACTTCCGCCATCTTAACCCAGAAGAATTTATAAGTGACCACTGGCGCAACCTGCAGCGCTTTCTGGGGAGTATCTTAGAGACAAAGCGACAGAATGTCCACATGGCTAGTTTGCAACCTTCACAGGCTTCTGATGGGGTAGATCTTCTGTTGGCAGTTGGGGAACCCCAATATTCATTCTATAAGCCCAGCTTCATTGCTGACCGGATTTCTCAGTCGGCTGAAGAAATGGACCAGCGAGTTGGACTGCGGGTAAAGAAAGTGACCTATGTCCCATGCCACGAGGCCAACTGTATCATTCAACGTGCTTGCAAAGAAACCTTTCAAGTTGAGCCAGGCACAGTGTTCACTTATAGTACTGCCCGTCTCAGTGTGCTCACTCCTCGGCACAGTTTAGAACAGATCTGCACTTGCAACGGTGAGAAAATATTGCTGTTTACGATAATCATTTTCCCTACTTTGTAAAACAGACATTGCAGTATTCTCTGCCACTGCTTGTTACTCACAGTACAGTGTCTGAAATATTTTTTTTCTAAACTCTGGCATTTTTATTGCTTTTTTTGTTCAGACTGCTAGACCATTGCCTATGTAGATGGGGGGGGAGAGAATTATTCCACTGAGTTTAGAAAAAAAAAGAATTGCTTCCCCAAACTGAGAAATGAATTGCTCCCCAAAACTGAGAAAATAGCTAATTTATTACAAATGCAGATTTAACCCTGTAGAGCTCCCAGTGGTATCCTAGTTAGTTTTACTGTCTTTTGTCCTATCTCATGACCTTCAAATTAACTCTATCCTGCACACAGATTTATCTTGATTCCATAAATAATGGAATGGATAAGAATGGGAAAAAAGCTCCTTCCCTGACATCTGGCAGAGCAGCAAAGCATGCCATATTTGATGGAAATTGTCATTTATTCAGTGCTACTAAGAGATATGTGACTCTTTCTAAGCCAGAGAAGAATTTATGTGCCAAACATCATCGGTTGTGGGCTTTGGCCCAGGGGTTGGGGACCTCTGCCTTATGGAATAGCCTTTCACAGAAATACAAATTACGCTTATTTTGCTTGCCTTCAAATAGTGAAAATCTGACTTTTCACCCAGGCAATGGGGCCAGGATATGGATGGAGCCAGCATAGTATGATTGATTAATAACTACAGATTTTATCACAGCCTATCATTGTTTTAATATTTTCTAAATTATAGTGCAGTTTTTATTGTTGTTTGCTACCAGGGTTCCTTGTGGTAGACGGTATAACTTTGTTTAATAAGTAAACACCACAAAATAAGTTTGAACAATTAAAGTTCTTTATTTATTGTATTAGCTGTGAAGCACAATTGTTTGCAGCTGTTCTTTTTTCAGACTGTAGTTTTCGTTGCTTCTGTTGTCAGGCACAGCTTTGAGGTTCAGTGGGCACAGTTACATATGGTATCACCATCAAGGCAAACGGGATTGGCAGATGCACTTCTACTTACAAACCCACCAGCTCCATGCCATACTACTCACTACTAATGGAAGCAACAGTGCTGTTCTCCAGGTAGGACTTGTCATTCCTTACACATACTCTGTCCTGTGACCATACAAATCAGCTTTTTCTTGATCTGCCATAAAACCACTCTTCAAGCCTGGAACCAGCACAGTGTTTCTTTGCCTCCTTGATAAGAATGTTTACTTATATATAAAATTGCAATTAGCCAAATAAAAGGGGGGAGGGTTCTGTCAAATATGATAAGTTTCTCTTAATCTGGTTTCCTGCGAAACCACATTCCTTGATTCTAGATGCTGCCCTCATTACCTCTGTAGAAATTTGTGTCTTTCAAAACTGGATGGGTTGAAATGGAGGACCAAAGGTTAATCTGAATGTGGTACAGGAGATATGTGATCAATAAAAATAGCACAATAAATACACAGGAAAAAAAATAAGGTATTTTTTTTTAAAAAATAAGGTATGTTACAGAGAAAAGATATAAAATGTCTTAGTCTAACACAGGGGTCTTCAAACCTGGCCCTTTTATGACTTGTGGACTTCAACTCCTAGAATTCCTCAGCCAGCATGCCTGGCTGAGGAATTCTGGGAGTTGAAGGCCACAAGTCATAAAGGCCAAGTTTGAAGACCCTGGTCTAACATAATTCTACCTTTAGGAGTAAAAGGCTAGATAAAAGGATAAGGGCGTAGGTTGCCTGTAATTTCAGGAGGGAAAAAGGAGTGTAATTATTGCTCTTTTTTCAGTGCCTTCAGATCACAATATGTGCATCTAAACTCAGAAGGAAGGCAACCTGCATTTACTGTTGCAGTTTTCATAGCAAAACTTTAGCATTTTGGGTACTTTCCTTACTCATTTCCTCTCTCAACTTGAACAATATTCTCTATTGTCCAGTAAAGTCACTTCTGATTTACACTTTCTTTATGTCTTCTTCTCCCACTTCCCTTCCCTTTCCTACTGTTAAGCATTACATCACCACCATCAAAGTGCTTTAGCTTTGGCCATAGGCCTCCTCAGGTAATATCGTCTTTATAGAGACATTATAATGAAAATCCACCCTTTTAATACTTGGCCCCAACATAGGACACAAGCATATAAATTACAGGGTTGTGTCGCCATTTGCCCCATCTGCCCCACACTTTTACATATGCATTTCCAGTTATGAAGTCCATTAATAAGTTTTAGCAGCTATACCACGGGTGTCAAACTCGCCACGTCACATGACATGTCACGACATATCGTGACTTTTTTCTCATTGCCAGAGCTAGGGTGGGTGTGGCCTCTGCATGATACAACTGGCCCACGGACCGGTAGTTTGACACCCCTAAGCTATACCCACTGCAAGGATTTGAGGAACTGCAGATCAGTCAATCTATCAACTGCATCTGGGAAAATTCTGAGTAAACAATGATGTAACCCATTTGTAAGCATCTGCTAGTTAGCTTGGACTAATACAAAAGAATTCCTGATTAATTAAGCCTATCTCATTTACTGGTAGGGAAATTTTATTAGTAGATTGTGGGAACATCATAAAACTTGTGGGCATATATAACTTAATCTCAACAACTTCGTTTTCATTTCAGCAACAATTTCATGACACTGTTTAGCAAGCTTGTTTAAGTGTAGGTTGAAGGATACAACTATTAAGGAGATGCATAGTTGACTTCAAACTATATTTTCTGAATCAAACTGAAAGGAGATATTAAGTAGGATTCCACAGGGTTTGATGCCTGCTTGGTTCCCTTCAGTATTTTTATTTATGACTTGAAGGATGATGAGCTGGAGGGTATATTGTCATATAATTACATGAAATTTAAAAGAGGCGTGCAAATGAAAAAGAAGTTAAATGTACAAACATTGGGGAGAGCAGTAGCTCAGTGAAACAGTAACAGTTAACTCAGTGGTAGCGAACCTATGGCACGGGTGCCAGAGGCGGCACTCAGAGCCTTCTCTGTGGGCACGCGTGCCGTCGCCCCAGTCCTAGGCCTTCAGCTGGGTTTTATAAAACCTTTTCGCTTTAGGCCTCTGTCGCCGTGTGCAAAAAAAAAAAAAAGGTTCAATCAGTCAATTTCAACTTCTCGCGGGGAAAAAAAAGATCTTGCAAAGTTGGAATTGATTGATTGAACTTTTTAGTCCCACCCAGTCGGCCACGCCCACCCAATGGGCCACGCCCACCCAATGGGCCACACCCACCCGGCACTCGACGATGCATAAGTGGGTTTTGGGTTGCAGTTTGGGCACTCAGTCTCTAAAAGGTTCGCCATCACTGAGTTAACTCTTTTTGTTGGTACTGTTCATAATTTGGCAGGCAGTTCATTTGTCAGGCTGAAATTTCCCAAGTTAATTGTCAGTATAGTTGATTTGATCTGCTGTGCCTGTCTCTGCTCCCTTGAATTTAAATTGTTAGTATTGACTAGGCTACTAGACCTGGGCTACTGAACTTTGGACATCCATTAGATGACAGCAAAAAGATCCTGAAAACAAACTTGATTCTACCATCTGATAGTCAATCCAGATTTTTTACCCGAGCAATCCAGATCTGGCAAGCACTATTGTTGGNTCTCGCCTACATCGTCCATATAGGACGACTCGGGAACTCAACTCCTACCCCGGGCAGCTCACCTATCCCCTTATGCCCAGGGGAAAGGTATCAAGCCGTTTGACAGCAGATGCTAGCTGTCAAACCGGCTTTTACGCAAAACAGGCGGGAGGCAGCAAACAGCTGCGACCGACGAAATCGCCTGCCACCGGAAGTCTCATTATTGCAATATTTTTGTCCTTTTTTTAATTGATTGCAAGCAGCTTTGAATCATCTTGCATTAACTGTATGGGATATACCTGTTTTTAATCAATCAATCTCTGTTTGCCAAGACAGACAGGTTATTGCCCAACATCTCTAAATTCTGTCTGAAAACTACTCAAGTAGGATGCATCTTTTTCCTGTATGTTTCATCCATATGAAATTATGTACAGTACTGATTTGAAAGCCATAGTTCCTTCATTCAATGGAAAGAATGCTGTAAGGGGCCTATAATTACACTACTTTGTGATGACATGTAACTGGAAAAGGCAGTCACAAGAATCTTTGTAGGCGTCCCGTGCTTAGGAACATTTATGTAAAAATAAAGAGTGAAACCAGTGAGATAATTAACACTGTTCAGGCAGGCTGACAACAATTTGCAGTTACTTGGCATATTTTATTAATTTTCTCAGCACTTCTGGGTTGTTTGCATTCTAAGTCTGGGCTAAAATAGTCTGTTGCTGTTTGTTTGCCTTGCCTATCTCCTAATTGTTCATACATTTTCTCATTTCAACTGAAATGTTTGTGTGGAGGCTATTATTTATTAGAGTAGAATTCCTAGTTTGCTCAGATATCCATACAATGATGATAAAGGAACTGGAGCAGTGCTGAGCATCATTGGAAATTTAGTGTTAGAGTCTTTTGAAAGACCACCTCTGATGAGAAGGTTCTCTCCTGATTAGAGGTTCCATTCTCTGTCACAGGATATTTTACCTTTTACCTTTTCTTTGATTCAGAGTAGCATGGTGTGTTTTTAGATTATGAGATAAATCTTATTTTATGCATTGCCAGACGCCTTAATGACAAAAGACTGGGTAGAAGTTTAATAAAGTTACAGCACATACAGATCAAAGATCAAAGCATTTGTACTAAACAAAACAAAACCTCACTATCTGCCTGTAACTCTTACATATGAGACTTTCTGCTTTCAAGTTAATTATCCAAGAGCCTTTAAGCCATCAACATACTCATCCAAGTTTGCAAGCTAATTCAATTGAGATCTGGAACATATGTTACACATCGACCTGAAGGAAAATATGCGTTTATTCACAGACAGTAAAAATTTTCCTCTATTAATAGAGGGATGAATGGATGATCATTGGCTGTCGTAGTATATGATTTAAAGTACCTCACAGAATTTAACACAACTTTCGAAAGTCATGCTACATCATAATTTAGTTTTTCATGAACAGTTTAGGTTAACACTGAGAGTTTACAAACAGGATACCAGATTAAAATATAATCACATTAATATCTTTGAATATCTTCCACTACCATTTGGCAGATGCAAGGAAATCTTAACTACACATCTTCTCATAGCACCCTCTTTTTTTGGCTGTATGTTTATTTATTATATTATTTATATGGCTGCCCATCTACCAAAGGAACACTAGATGGCAACATCATCCTCCAGATACAGTTTTCTATTATTTGTTGATGATTCATTGATTTTAATACAATTTGGTAGAGAAGTGAGATTTTATAATTTGTTAGTTTTCAGAATTTTAGTACTTATTTCCTCTTTGCTGCTGTTAGGTTTTGAGCATGCTTGCCATTTACAAAAAGATCAGCATTCTAACACTAGCCAGGGAATAAATACAGTGCGCATTTGAATAGATAAATTCAATGTAAATTAATTTTGAATCACTTTCCTTTAACCTATTTATGCACTTAAGTTGCAATTTTGTACACCCTAGGAATGGCATCTCAGAGATTATATGGAAATATAGATTCCTCCTTCCTGGGATGTAGCGAAAGCTCTTCCCTATATAAACTGTAACAAAACTTTCATTTCTAAGGATTAGTAATGTTTTTGGCAGTACAATTTTATGTCATTGAGATCTAATTTGTTTCATTCTTTTGAACAATACTAGTAACACATCTCGCTTCTGTTTAATAAACTCCTCCTGGATTTGTTACTAAATTTTGCACTAAGATCACTAGATAAAGAAGTTATCATAGATTCATTCATGGATGCCCTATATATCCCACACTATCTATAGGTTTTCTCAACAATTTTCCTATCTATCTTTCTTTGCATGACATGACCAATTCTATGTGTTTCTATTTATGGATAAATGACTCACTCTGTGATAGAAGAATAGACTATCAGTGGAATCCAAATGATGAGAGGCCCCAATTTTGTGCTTATTCTAGGCTACTGCCTGAAGCACTGATTATTTCTGAGGCAGGCATGGAGGAATATAAAATCTATTCTCAGAGAGAAGAAGAAGGGTCTGCTCATTGTTTCAAACCTGACAGGCATGGGGGGGAAAATAGCCCAGTGCTGTCTGATGAGGTAGGAATTTGGAACTATAAATTATTCTATAAAGTAAGCTGCATGCTTTCCTTCACTGTCATGATTTGTTCCAGACACAATTATTCTCATCTAACTCATCTAATAATGTCCTTAGGATCAGTGGACATAAAATACTTTACCTTGGCATCTCTGTAAAGATTATTTTCTCCCACCTCCCATAGCCTTTTACTGTAGTTATGGTATTTATTGAATTGTACATATGCAAACATGGTACCATCCTTCTGACATGGGATGAATTATGATTTAGAAGCATAGTGGCGTATAATTCCAGGTGTTAGAGCCATGTCTGGGGGTAGCGATGGAGAAAGGGTGGGGGGAGAGGGTAGGGGGTTGAAGGAGGAGGGAGGAATTAGTACGGTCAGTGGGAGAGGCAGATATGGCGGGAGCAGAGGACCATATCAGGTTAGGGGAGCACGCACACGCTATTTACAAGCTTGTGGGCGCTCCGGTCCTCAGGTCTCCACTCGGTTTCCGGGA